>NC_142951.1:18488243-18525743 GCF_046866305.1 Octopus bimaculoides | reverse complement strand
AGCATCTATGACGTCATTGTCACTGGCAAAATGGCGACTAGCCAGGGCTTTTTTCATTTATGGGAATAAATGAAAGTCAAAAGGGGCTACGTCTGGCGAGTAAGGCGGATGGGGAACAAGTTCGTATCCACAATCACGAACTGTTGCCATGGCAACCACTGAGGTGTTGGCTGGAGCATTGTCGTGATGAAAAAGGACTCCCTTGGTGAGCATTCCCGGCCTTTTCCCTTTGATTGCTTCTCGGAGGCATTTCAGTAGCTGAGAATAATACAGCCTTGTCACGGTGTGACCCTTTTCAAGGTAATAGATCAGTAAGACACCTTGAGAATCAAAATAAAAACTGCCACCATGACCATGCAAGCTGAAGGAATGACACTGGCCTTCTTTGGGGTAGGAGAAGATCTGTGCTTTCATTGCTTTGATTGTTCTTTGGTTTCAGGCTGGTAGTGATGGACCCAACTTTCGTCCATAGTAATGAAACGACCAAGAAAATTCTTTTCATCAGCTTCAAACAGTTCCAGATTGCTCGTGGACAAAGTGCAACTGGTGCATTTCTGTTTAGGAATCAAAAGGCGAGGGACCCACCTTGCAGAAACCTTTAAGAACCCAAGTTCTTTTGTCACAATGTTGTCTGCTCTTTCAGTTGAGATGCCCAGTCTCTCGGCTATCTGATGACATAATATTCGATGATCTTTCATTATCATACCAAGAGCAAGGTCAATGTTGTCCTCAGTGGTTGCAGTTGGAAGTATCCTTGGTGTGGGATCATCTTCCACACTCTCCCTGCCACGCTAGAATTCATTTACCCAGCGTTTGACTGTTGTATATGAAAGAGCATTGTCTGTTAAGGTTCTCACCATATCTTCATGGATTTGTGATGGAGTCATGCCTTTCAAATGAAGGTACTTTATGACAACATGATACTCAGTTTTCTCCATTTTCCTTGTAACCTTGACACTTGTTTTTTCAAAAATCTACAACAAAAAAAAAATTAAAATATCACAATCATAAAAATGAGCAAGAATACTCCGAAAAGTCTGTACTTACCAGAAAAACTTCTTTCAGCTACCTAGCAGCCCTGTTTCTAGGTTAGACTCAAAACTTTTCATACATCCCTTGTGTGTATATATATATATATATATATATATATATATATATATACAGCCGGTAAAAATAAAATTCCAGTCAACTGACATTTCTAACAGAGAGTCAAGGTTTCAAATTTTAATAGATGGAGAGCGGTGTAGTCATTTATATGCTCTCCACCGTACATGATTAATGTCGGCGGAGTTCGAACTCAAGATGTTGAGACACGTTGATGGATACTGATTTGTTACATAGGAACGATACCTCGAATTGTAAGACTGCGTACTGGGGCCGATCTACTCGACTGGTCCCCTCCCCCCAAATTTCGGGCTCTGTGCTTAAAGTAGAAAAAATATGAAATAAATGGCGTTCGTTAAGTGAAATGTACGAAACATCAATTTGACTTCACTTTTAAATTTATTGTTATTCAGTCTGTCAGGATTATAACATAACTATCTGATAAACATACCTTAGATTAGTGAAATGCTCCTTTTATATCGATTAAACTCTAGGATTTGACCCTTTCTTTGATTGATTTTATCGACCGAAAGAGGAAGAAAAGCAAAATCAGCCTTGGTAGGGTTCGAACTCGGAATGTTAATGTACGTAGGTAAAGACCGATTTTTACGTAGGTAAAAGGCTGATTTAGCACGAAATCTAAAATTTGATAGAAAGGAATAGTTCATTGTATCGTCAATTTCAAGGTCTTTCCTTCATTCGTACATTATTTAATTGACGCCCCCCCCCCAAAAAAAAAATGAAAAGCAAAATTGACCTCGCCGAAATTCGAACTCAGAATATACAGAAATATATTGCATGACATTTTACCCGCGTCTCTAACGAATCAGCTATACTATTGTCCTTGCATTGTCAATATATCAAGCAGATAATGCGAATGAGAGGCATAAATTGTCCCGACCAGCTAATCAACCGACCAACATGACGATTTTAATGAATTAAACTATACATAGGTGCAGTTTGCTTCCTAACCACGAATTGACTCCATGACTTATTTTTGTATGCCTGCTACTTATTTTATCGGTATCTTTTGCTGGACTACTAAGTTACATGGACGTAAACAAACCAACACGAGTTGTCAAGTGATTGTGTAGGATTAACACAAAGATTCACACACACATATTTACAGTCAGACAGACGGTAAACAGACAGACAGAAGACAGGTAGACAAACAGACAGACAGGCAGACAGATAGATACGACAGGCTCCTTTCAGGTTCTGTCTACCAAATCAATTCACAAGGATATAATAGAAGACATTTGCCCAACGTGCCAATCAGTGGAACTGAACCCGAAACCATGTCGTTGGAAAGCAAATTCCGTGCCATACCGACACATCTGCACCTATTGGTAGTCTGTGAACGTATGTATGTTATCTCTCTCTCTCTCCCTCCTCTCTCTCTCTCTCTGTTTTGTTATGCATTTATGTGTGCACATGAGTGCATATGAGTATACATGTGTGTGTGTGTGCATTTATATATTTGTCTACGAATGAATGTGTGTATGCATGTGTCTGTGTGTCTGTGTTTGTCTATACTATCTCTAAATGGAAATGGTACATATTTGTGTGTGTATGTGTGTGTGTGTGTGTGTGTGTGTGTGTGTGTGCGTGCGTGCGTCTGTGTGCAAATATGAGTGTACTTGTTTGTATGTGCGTATATGTATATGTATGTAAGTATCAGTGATTGTATATCTGTGTGTGTATGTGTACCAGTGAATGCGTATTTGTATGTGTGTATGTGTGTATTATATGTGTGTGTGTATGTATATAGCAGTAATGCGTTTATGCGTGTGTATGGTATTCAATGTATGTGAGTGTGTCTGTGTGTGTATGTATGCATTTATGCCAGTGGATGTGTATGCCTCAATGTTTGCTTGCGTGTGTATGTGCGCGCAGGTGTGTGTGTGCACTTGTATGTACGCGAATGTGTGTGTCTATGTGTATGTGTGTGTGTGCGCGCGCGCGTGTGCGTGTGCTTATGTGTCTCCAAGTCCTCAATGGAAAACTGCTATCTCCAAAAAGAAGTGACTGTGTATGATAACGTTTCAAGACATAATCACAGATGCCATTTATGGAATCAGTCAGCCGTTACTAAAACCAAAATATTTCTATTATCCGGTCTTCACAAAGAATTGTCTTTCGATAACAAGCTTCACCGAATTTAAAAATAGTGCCAATATTATCCATTGTTCAACTTTGATTCCTTACGTTCTGGGTTCAAATCACACAAAAATCAGCTTTGCCTTTCATTCTTTCGAGGGTCGATAAAATAATGTACCAGTCAAGCACTGGAGTCGATAAAATAATGCTAAAAAGAAATCACGACTGTCGCCTCGGACATTCGGGAGCAATGGTCCGAGGGGATGGTCGTATGTCTTTGAAATATATTAAATGAGGATGATCTTGCGTAAGGGAGGTATTTCCTATTATATATTACGCAGTAATCCGAAACGTAGGTATGAAATGCTCTATATATACATATGGATATACATACATATGTATGTGGCCAAACGCATCGTTGATATCGCGAGATGTTTCAGCAGCATTTCGGCCTAGCTTGAACGGGAATAAGAAAATTGTGCGAATTTACTTTTTGACCATGTTGTATTCAACGTACCGGAAAAAAGAAAAAGAGTAACACGATTAGATAGATCGAAAAACGGGCTTTAAAATGATATATAAAGTCAAAGTAATTTAACGAAAATTAATTTGAAAATACATAATTTAAAACCAATTTTTTTAATTCCGCAAGAACTTTCTTGATAATCTAATAAATGAAACTACTTATGGATATACTAGCGTTTGGAGAGGCCTACCTAAGTGCCAGCGTAGAGAATTTGGTGTTGGGTTTGCCCTCAAGAATACACTAGTATCCTCCATTGCAGAGCTTCCAAGTGGTATATCTGAATGGATCATGTCATGTCGTATTAAACTGACAAAAGGTAGGTTTCTTACCGTTGTCAGTATTTATGCACTAACAATGTTCCATTCTGATGAAACTGTAGAACAGTTTTATGATGAACTAGCACAATTATTGAGGAAAGTACCAATTTCTGACAAGCTGGTCATATTGGGAGATTTCAATGCAAGAGTTGGAAAAGACTGTTTCGTAGCCTGGTTTAGGTCGACATGGGATTGGAAAATGTAATAAAAATGGAGTAGCTCTTTTGACGTTTTATGCTGAAAAATAATCTGGTTGTCACCAACACTCTATTTACACAGAAAAATAAATATAAAACCTCCTGGATGCACCCAAGACCTACGCACTGACATCTCATAGATTATATTCTGATCAGAAAGCGTGATATGAAAGACGTTTCTAGAATTCGGGCCGTGAGAGGGGCAAAAAGCTGGACTGACCATCATCTAGTGCGTGGAAAAATAGATTTTCGATAATGCCTAAAACTTTACAGTCTTGTTCTAAGGTACCCAAAAAATTAAATGCTGTAAACTTTAAATTATCAAGCAACTTGATAAGCTGAACAACAATAAGTCTCCAGGGTCTGATGGAATCTGTGCTGAAGTCTTGGAATATGGGGCTGACAGAATGTTTGAACTCTTAAATATATTAATTTGTCGCTTTTGGAGAACCGAAAAGTGCCTCAAGACTGGATTGATGCCATTTTAGTCTCCTTGTATAAATCGGGGCCAAAGGATCTGTGTGGTAATTTTTGTGGGATTTCGTTTTTGTCTGTGATTAGAAAGGTACTTACCCGCATTTTGTTAGAACGTTTAAATACCTTCATAGGTGTCTGAGTCTCAGTGTGGTTTTCGTTCCTCCAGGGGCACAGCTGCTTGTATCTTTACTATAAGGTAATTTCAAGAAAAGTGAATTGAACAGAATCTTGCCCTATACCATTGCTTCGTTGATCTGAGCAAAGCATTCGATGCTATTGATCGAAATGCTCTGTGGCTAATTCTAAGGAAAATAGGTTTCCCAGAAAAAATTGTAAATATGATATTGGCTTTGCATCAAGATATGAAAGCTAGAGTTAACTTTGGTGGTAGGCTCTCTGAATCTTTTGCCGTGGAAAATGGAGTAAAGCAAGAAGACCTTGATAAACCTATCCTCTTTGCAATATATTTTGCTGTTGGGTTGTCACACGCTTTTCAAAACTCTGGGGTGGTTATTTACATAACATATTGAACAACAGGGAATGTTTTTAATCTGACCAAACTGAAATTCAAAACGAAGGTTTTTACTTCACTCATCAGGAAACTTTTATACGCTGACGATTGCGATCTTGTCAGTCGTTCTAAAACAGGTCTGCAATCTCTTGTATCTGCATTTGACTCGGTTTGTGATGATTTTGGCTTGACCACCGACTTGAAGAAAACAGTTGTAAAGCATCAACCTGCGTGTGGTGTTGTTTGTAACCCCCTAACATTTTTGTTAAGAGTAAGTTACTTGAGGTTGTCGGTTCGTTCATCTACATTGCAAGCTCTATACAAAATGATGGAAATCTTCATACAGAAGTACAGCTGTGAATTCAAAGGGCAGCAAAAGCATTTGGTGGCTTGGAGTCATGTGTTTGGTGCCAGTGACATATAAATAACAATACAAAGCTGGCTCTTTACAAATCATTTGTCATACCATTCCTGTTGTATTCATGTGAAACTTGGACTTGTTATAAAAGGCATTTTAAATTGTTAGAACAATTCCACCAAAAATGCCTTCATTGCATTTAAAAAATTAAACGGAGTTCTTTTACTCCAAACACAGATGTCCTTGCATCTGCAGGCATCACTTCAATTAAAGCTATGATTTGGAGGAACCAAATGAGATGGTGTGGTCATATTATTCGAATGGCGGATGAACGCATGCCGAAACAGCTGTTTCACGGTGAGCTTTCCGAGGGGAAACGTTATCGGCGTAAACCTAAAAAAAGGTTTAAGGACGGCATAATAACTACTATGATGTCACTTGGAATGGATCCAGAAGACATAGAAACCCTTGCTTCGGATCGAGTTGGATGGCGAACAAAAGTGTGGAGTGGAGTGAAAGCATTTGAAGAGGTCAGGACAACGCATGTTAGACTCAAAAGAGAACTATGGAAGAATGTCACGATCGAGAAGGTGAATGACAATGACCATTTTGTGTGCACAGTTTGTGACAGACCATGCCTGTCTTTTGCTGGGCTCAAATCTCATTTGCGAACCTATGGAAAACGAACCTCCACCAACTATTCTGCCTTTGAATGCAGCGTATGCCAGAAGGTTTGCAAATCTAACGGAGGCCTCAAAAGACATTTTAAGATCCACAAAGATCAAAACTTATCTGCAGCTCTTGGTGGTCCGAATCGGATGCGCAATCTATGTGGGTGTCTTTTCAGAACATTGTCTGGTTTAAAAAGCACATCAGATGCCATGATGGTGCTAAGGTGCAGGTTCAAGGGGTGGTCAAACTCTGCATAAAGAGTAGACAACCACCATGTATGTATGTATGTATGTATGTATGTATGTATGTATCTGTTTATGTACGTATGTATGTATGGGTTGATGGATGAATACATGCATGTATGTAGAAAGTAGGTTTGCATGCAGGCAGGCAGGTAAGTATTATATATATGCAAGAAGAGTAGTGACAGCTGTTTCGAAATTTCAGCCTGGAGGTCTTCATTAGTCCGACTTCGATGCCACTGTCACTACTCTTTTTGTAAAAGTATATGTACTCCAGAAAAAGTAGTGAGTAATCCCTCAGTTTAATGTAAAATTGTTTATGTTATACGTTAATACATTTGTTTTGCAAGATTCCTGATGTTAAATAGATACTGTTGTACTTGGGGATTGTCTTTTTACACGTTTAATGACCTCGTCAGTGATTCTCTCTCCCTCATACACAGACACGCACACGCACACGCATACGTGTTCTTTTAGTTTCCGTCTACCAAATTCACTCACAAGGCCGGCCGAAGGTTATAGTAGAAGACACCTGCTGAAGGTGCCACGCAGTGGGACTGAACCTTGAACTATGTGTTTGGGAAGCAAACTTCTTGAATTCTAAGCTGGAAATCCATGCTGAGCATGTTGGAGGTAAGCTCTGGTTGAAATTTTTTAGTGTCTGGTGAGGATGCAAATATAGAGTGACACACACGCAGACGCGCGCGCACACACACACACACATACACATATTATATAACATATTACACAGTACATTTTCAGCAACATCTAGGTATTTGTAGCAATTGTTGCTTAGCACACTGTAGATAGATAGATAGATAGATAGATAGATAGATAGATAGATAGATAGATAGATAGATAGATAGATATGGAGGGAGGGAATGAGAAAGAGAGAGAGAGAGAGCATTAATATAAGATTTTTTTTCCTTTGGTAATTGGATATTCCCCCGTTCAACTATTAGGTGTGAATATTTCCTCTGACCAAAATTCCATCTTTATATTGGCTAAAAATGCAATCTAATTAGATCCAGTTGATTCTCATCTTCGCAGGTATTTCTAGAGTAAAACAGGAGTAAAATGAGACTTTACTGTCTCTTCTTATTTGCCACAATACTTAACCAGCAAATATTTTTCTTCTTATAGAATGGACGGTGGATATATGGCCAACATTGATAAAGTGTAAGCATTCTCCTACAATTGGTTTATGACCGCACATATACTACATGGTGTAGTCACTATTGTGAAGGTGAGTCGCTTTGTGGATAGGGTGTTGCATTCAGGGTCGCAAGATTTTGGATTCGATTCCCAGACTGCGCGGTGCGTTGTGTTCATGAGCAAAACACTTCTTTTCACGATGCTTCATTCCATTCAGCTGTTAATGAGTTATCTTAAGGTGGACTGGCGTCCTATTCATGGGGGATGTTGTGATCTTGGTTGCTTATGCGCGGGAAAAACTGGGTAAGCGGCCCTCTGACTGGAGATAGTACTTTTTCTTTTGCTTATGTGATCACTATACTTCCTGTTACACAGAGAAGAGGGTGGATGAGCGACCAGGTCCATTCAAATCTCTCAAAGGTAGAAAATCATTTTTGACAAGAACAATGATTTCCACAAACGTAAGTGGAAAATAGACCCGAATACTTTTTAGTAATCAAGCCACTCTATCAAAATTTTTTACTGTGTATGTTATTTGTATAGGGCAAGGAGCGAAAACGGAAGGCAACGCAAGAGAGGAAAGTTTTTAGCAAAAGTTGTATAAGTTTTAGCTAAAAAGAGAGAAAAAGAGTTTCGACGTTTTGTGTGATAAGCCTTTATCAGAAGAAAAGAAAGACTGAGAAAAATACAGGAGGAAAAGTGATAGGAAAGAAAGAAAGAAAGAGGACTTTAGGGAATGCAATTCTATGGAGAAGAGTTAGGAAAATCGGAGGAGGTGAAGTGTACATGTACAGGAGGGCATCTGTATATATAGATGGTCATGGGGAGACATGAGTATGTGTGGTGGTCTGAGGTGCGTGTGGATTCTTGTGGAAGGTGTAGATATGTGGAGAAGTGAAAGTGTGCCTTTTAAGGTTGCCTTTAACGGCTTTATTAATTAAAAGTTATTCCGCATACATTTTCTCACCCGTCTCCTCATCTTTCATTATCGTGTTGGACCTTCAATGATCTTTAAGAAAATGATTTAAACAGTTTGTGTAAAAGTTTATAAATAACGTTTAAACAAGCAAAATACTTTCTCATCTGCTGCCAAGTCAGCGCATTATGTTTGTATTTTTTTTTTTTGTTCTTCTTGGCTACATTTTGCCTTGTCCGTGCTACGGCAAGCAGTTTGCTATATTAGTGTTTCAAATGAATGATGCTTTGTTGAACGTCAGCCTCTTGTACCAGCTTCCAATTATGATGTCTCTTCCTGTTGACTTTCCATTATTCAGTTTCTCTGCCACATAAACAAATGTCTTCCAGTCGTTAACGTACGTATTGCTTTTCCTTTATTCGGTCATGTTGCATTTTTGCTGAAAACTTTCTTTTCGTTCCAGATCTTTTGTATGTACGTTTTACTTTTATCTTTAATCCTTTACTTGTTTCAACTGATGGGCGGTGGCCATGTTGGGGCACATCCTTGAAGGGTTTAATCGAGCGAATTGATGCCAGTGTTTGTTTTTTAATGTCTGGCACTTATTCTGTCGATCGCTTTTGCTGAATTGCCATCTTACGTGGACGTAAACAAATCAACACCAGTTGACAAGCGGTGTGGAGAAACAAACACAGCTACGAAGGCGCACACACATATATATATTACTAGATTCCATACAATTTCCGTCACCCGAATTCACCCAGAAGGCATTGGTCGGCTCAGTGATATAATAGAAGATACTTGACCAAGATGCCACGCAGAAGGAATGAACCCGAAATCATGTGATTGCAAAATGACAAAATGCTTGGCAACATTTCTTTACAGCGTAGGAAGTCGATTAAATCGACCCCAGTGTTCAACTGGTACTTCTTTTATCGGTCCCGAAATGATGAAAGCAGAATTTGAACTCATAACAAATGTCGCAACGCATTCTTGTAGCAACATTTTAACGATTCTACCAGCTCATTTCATTACGGTAAAGAATAATTAACCTTTCCACTATAAGCACAAGGCCTGCAATTTTGTGAAGGAGCTAGTCGATTATATCGAATCCTAAAGTTCAACTGGTATTTATTTTATCGACTTCGAAAGGATGGCCGGCAAAGTTGAACTTGACGAAATTTGATCTCAGAGCGTGAAGACGGACGAAATGCGACGAAGCAATTTGTATGGCCTCCTAGCGAGTCTGCCAGTTCACCACTTTAATAATAATAATAATAATAATAATAATAATAATAATAATAATAATAATAATAGGACCAAAGATATGAAGTGTAGAGTGACAAATGCAGAATGTGTGGTGAGAGGGATGAAACGGTATGACACATCGTTAACGAATAGCTGAAATTGACACAACGCGAACACAAAAGACGCCATGACAATGTGGCAAGAATAATCCATTGATAGTTCTGTGGAAACCACGGCCTACAAAGAGCAAAGACGTGGTATAAGAAACCTCTAGAAGGAGTCACCGAAAATGAGAATTGCAAAATCCTGTGGGATGCAATGATCATCCGACCAGACATAGGAAAAGGGACATTGTTGTCGTGAATAAAAAAGGAAATATACGTATAATAACCGATATGGCATGCCCTGGTGAAGGATCAATGTGAAAGAAGAAAAAATAAACAACTTTGACGATTTGAAGTGGGAAATACGAAGGTTGTGGTTAATGAGGAGAATAGACGTGATACCAATATAAAATTGGTGCACTTGGAAGTATCAGCACTCAGCTTCCAGCATGGCTGAAAAAGATTGGTGCAAATATGAAGGTAAAACACCTATAAAAATTAGCCTTGCTTGGTACTGCAAGAATTTTTCGCAGGGTTCTTGAAGCATGACCAGTAAATAAGTCCCCTTAGTCTGCTGGATGTGGACAGCTAAAACTGTCCACCATACCCAGCAAAATAAGCTGTGAAGTTTCATATAATAATAATAATAATAATAATAATAATAATAATGATAATAATAATAATAATAATAATAATAATAATAATAAGAAGAAGAAGAAGAAGAAGAAGAAGAAGAAGAAGAAGAAGAAGAAGAAGAAGAAGAAGAAGAAGAAGAAGAAGAAGAAGAAGAAGAAGAAGAAGAAGAAGAAAAAGAAGAAGAAGAAAGGAGCTCCGCGCTGAATAACAACATGGATGTGCTACACCGGGCTCTCCATTCAAAGCCAAATCAAATCTAATAACATCGGTGGAATGGAATAAAGGAACCCGTGGAAGATTTGAAAGTAGCGGCCTTTGAACGAGAATAATTAAAAAAAAAAACGAAATTTTACTGCCAGACAGAGCACAGTTTCTCCTACGCACGATGTCTCAGTGAAACATGTACGAAACACACACACGAAGTCAACGCTGGAAAGTTTACAAATTACAAAATAGAAATGGAACAAAATAGCAAGTACATAAACTGAGTAATTACGCATACACTCGAAAGTCTACACAATCATACATTTTGATACCCATAGGACTACAAATACATCTCAATGTTTACACAACTACGTGAAATTTACAGGACACACACACTCACACATATGAAAGTACGCGTTACAAACAAAACAAAAACAAAACTTTTTTTATTTTTTTATTTTCATTTTTCGAACTAACACAGACAGAGTGAACCATTCATAAGTTTAAAAACACCACAAAAAACTATACTCGGAGATAAATCTATCAACAAAAAAAAGGAAATACAGACGAATACAGATCTGTTGGCCTTAAGAAGCTATGTTACGAGCAATGTTTACATGCAGAGAACTCGGTGACGGTGTTGTCTCATAAAATTGACCCTAAACAGAGAAATTTGTCCCCTAATGTCAACGTCAAAGCTCGTCATGCCTCAGAAACAAGCGCAGAAAAAGCTAAGCGCATGAAAACTCGCTTTAAAACTGCTGTCTTAGATATTCTGACTGATAAATGGCAAGAAAACCCTCTCAATGGCAAATACCCAAAGAGAGCGAATAATACCGATGTTGAGAAAGCACTTACCCATCAATGGTTAATGGCTTCTGGCTTAAAATCTGAAACAGAAGTGTTTATCATAGCAGCCCAAGATCAATGCCTACCTACAAGGCCAACATATTAAAAAACGGCAGCTTCCCAACATGTCGTGTATGTCAACAACAAAATGAAACCATTGATCATGTTATCTCCATGTGCAGTTTTCTTGCGCCTACATAGTATCTCAACAGGCATGATAGAGCTGCACTATATATTCACTGGTAATTTGCAAAAACCTGGACTTACCCCATGATAAAAACTGGTGGGAACACAAACCACCTCCAGTGCTTGAAAATGAGCACATCTCTCTCATCTGGAACTTCACCATTCAAACTGACAGAAAGATAGATGCAAATAGGCTAGATATATTGAAAGACTTCAGACAAAATTCAAGCCTCCTCATTGATATGACTGTCCCAGTCGATATAAATGTATCTGTCAAGACCTACCGAAAACTGAGCAAATATAAAGATCTTGAAATAGAAAATAGCAAAATGTGGAACCTGAAGACTAAAACAATACCTGTTGCCATAGGTGCCCTGGGAATGATAGCAAAAGGGGCTGATTACTACCTGGCTCAGATACCAGGAAACCCTCAAATCGCAGAAATTAAAAAGATGGTGCTGATGGGAACTGCCCATATCCAATGCAAAATACTGTCTATGTAATCTCAAATTTTAAAACAAACACTTAATTTTCTTATGCTTTCTTAAACATTCTCTAGAACAACACTATGTACAAAACTAAATTTATGGTACCCTAGGCATAACACCTACATGAACTTCTAACTTGTCTCTTGAGGTCTCTGGGTGAGACTTGGAGCCAACTTGTACAAATGTAAAGCAAAAGTCAAACATAAAATAATAATAATAATAATAATAATAATAATAATAATAATAATAATAATAATAATAATAATAATAATAATAATAATAATAATGCAGCATACTCATGTAAAATATGGAAGAAAAACAACCCTGATTTGGATATATCAATGACCCCTAACAAACTAGCCAACACTAGGAGATGCATTCTGAAAACCAAAAATACCAGAAATTGAACCAGAGTACTGAAAAGAGAAAATAGATCATGGAAACGCAAATAGTGTCCATAGAACAATACTTAATAATAACATTATCACTGGGATGGTAAAAGATAAAGTTGGACATATTCAACAAAAACGTCATGAAGAAGCACAACAAGCACATCCACTAAGAATGCATAATCATTTCTACTATAGGCACAAGGCCTGAAATTGTAGGGGAGAGGGCTAGTCGATTAGATCGACCCCAGTATGCAACTGGTACTTAATTTATCTCCCCTGAAAGGATGAAAGGCAAAGTCGACCTCGGCGGAATTTGAACTCAGAATGTAGAGACGGGCGAAATACCACTAAATATTTCGTCCAGCGTGCTAGCGATTCTGCCAGCTCACTGCCTTATGCACTAGGAATGCATAATGATGACCAAAATGCACCAAACCTGAACCACATAACCCAAATTATAAACGGAATGACAACCTAAACAAACGGTACAGAAATCTAACATCCAGGAAAAGCAGAAAATGTAATAAAAAATCTGTCAATCCTTAATGAAATTGGTAACCAACCAGCACTACTGAACATCAAGGAAGAAAAATACTACAAAATTAAAAAATAACTAAACAAGATACACCTGAGATAAAAGAACAGCTAAAGCAAGATGTTCTCGCCAAAGCAACAAAACTCCGTCGGTATGATAAATGCCAACGATTCTCTGAACAAAACAAGTAGTTTAACTCCAATCCAAAACGATTCTATCAAGAACTTGGTAAAAATAAAAAAGAGATCAATGTAGCACTAAGAGCATAAGTAGAAGTATGGACGGCGAAGGAACTACGCCAGAAAGGATCAATTAAAACAACAAACACAGTACCTAATCAACTCTGTACACCCATAACAACAGAAGAAGTAACCCAGGTACTGCAAAAACTATGGAACTGGAAGATGCCAGGACACGACAAGATCTCCAATTTCTGGTAAAACATTCAACAGGAATACATAAGGTTGTGGCAGTGAAGTTCAATGAGATGTTAACAGAGCCAGAGACAACAGGTGAATGACTTCCAGGAGGGAAAACCGTCCTAATTCCCAAATCCACTGAAATAACAAATCTGCAAAAGTACAGACCCATAACATGTCTAGCCACAACTTATAAAGCCTTAACTACAATAATATCGGAGAAAATGAACAGAGATCTAGAAGAAAACAACCTGTTTCCAGAAGAGCTGAAGGGATACTGCAAAGGTTCACATGGCTATAAATATTTATTGATCAAGAAAGCCATAACTGAAGACTGCCCAAAAGAAAACGAAAGATCTGAGAATGGGTTTGATCGATTACTGGAGGACTTTTGACGGTATTCCCTACTCATGGATCCAAGAAACACTAGCCATAAACAAGGTACTGCCAACACTAATAAATCATAAAATATGTGATGAATAAATAGCAAACAGTTCTGCAACTTCAAACAAAAGAGGGAATCAAGAACTAAAGTTATCCCCATTAAAAGAGGAATATTCCATGAAGACCTTCTCTCTCCACTCTTTTTCTGTCTAGTACTGACGCCTTTAATTAACATGATAAAAGAAATGAATGTGGATACAACTGATATGGTAAAACAATCAACCATCTATTGGAAATGGATTACCTAAAACTGTATACTGCAAATGATAAACAACTGGAAGCAATGTTACGGACAGTGTATAGATTTACCAAAGATATAATATGAAATTCGGCTTTGAAAATGTGCCAATGCAACCTTGAAAAGATGAAAATAA
The DNA here is from genome assembly GCF_046866305.1 of Octopus bimaculoides. Classification (NCBI taxonomy): domain Eukaryota; kingdom Metazoa; phylum Mollusca; class Cephalopoda; order Octopoda; family Octopodidae; genus Octopus; species Octopus bimaculoides. Next base: position 18,511,289 of record NC_142951.1, on the reverse strand, counting down.
GTTAAGATAAGCAATATCACACTCGTTAAAGAAACTGAGATAAGAGAATTTGACGAAACCCAGACATACAGATATTTAGGAATCAATGAAGTAGATTAGGTACAAATGAAAGAGAAGATAAGGAAGGAATTATATAGTCGAGTTAGATTAAAAGCAAGATAATACGTACCAATATTCTAGCTGTCCCCGTTATAAGTTACAATATTCTTAATTGGATACTAAATAAACTAACCAAACTAGACAGGAAAACTAGAAAACTAATGACGAATTTAGAATACATCACCCAAAATCTGACATAGAAAGGTTATATATAAACAACAAACTGAAGGTGATAGAGGCCACATACAATTAAAAAGCCACTATAAAATATCCATGCTAGAATTACAGAAATATCTGAATTAGAACCAAAGGAAACTGGTACAAATAGTCACAAAGCAGGAGCAAAACAAAACTGCTTTCTATCTTTAAGGAAAGCGAAAAATACAAGAAAGATATCATAGAACCTAACAATTACGAAGGAAAAGAACAGACAATAAAATCTGTAAAGCGACTAAAATATAAGATAAAACTGGAACTACAAACTGCTATGATAAGATGATGGCAAGGACAGCCCTTACACAGCAAATACTGGAATAAGATAAACAGAAAAGAAATAAACAAAGTAAAATCTGAACAATGACTGAGAAGATCAGGATTCAAAGCAGAGACTGAAGGGTTTTTAATTGCGGCACAAGATCAAAGCCATCCCACCAGAAACCACCAGAAACACATAATGAAGTAAAATACAAGTAACTGCAGAATATGTTATAATGGAGATGAAACAATAAATCATATTCACTTTGGCTGCCCAGTCCTGGCTAAGAAGGAATATATCAACAGACATGACAGAGTTGGGACCTATATACACTGGAAGTTATGCTAACACTATCGAATGGCAACAGAAAAAAAGATGGTATAGGTACACCCCGGGTCTCAGAAAATGACAAAGCAATCATACTGCGGCATATGCCAATACATACAGATAGAGCGATCAAGGCTAATAGATTGCATATAGTTGTCAGAGACAATCAAGGAAGTGACTTAACATCGGTGTACCAATCACAATAAATGTCAAAGTATATAAAGAAAACAGAGTTACTCTTATCAGACAAGGATCTGGAAATAGAGATAACCTGAATGCTGATGCTAAGAACAGAAACAATCTCTATAATAATAGGGGGTTACGTGTGATTAAACGCATACAGACACATACATGACCAAAACACCAGAACTTCCAAGTGTATATAACATACAGAAAATAGCACTGCTAGGCACTGCACATGTCCTGCGTAAAGCACTTTCAAAGCAGTGAAAATAATAACACCAAAACGAACCACAGTACATACCCAAGGCACACAGAGCTACGCTCAGTAGTGCAGTGAAAGCACGTGATAAAAATAAGAGTACTGAATAATAATAATAATAAGAAGAAGAAGAAGAAGAAGAAGAAGCAGAAGAAGAAGAAGAAGAAGAAGAAGAAGAAGAAGAAGAAGAAGAAGAAGAAGAAGAAGAAGAAGAAGAAGAAGAAGAAGAAGAAGAAGAAGAAGAAGAAGGACAACAACAACAAGAATTTCATTTATGTGCCTGGTGTAACCTTATCAGACGAGTAGTCGTAATGGGTATATTGGGCTTCATATATTTTACCCCAGTGTCACTTTGGTGGATTGTACTGTTCTCTCGCTCAATAATAATAATAATAATAATAATAATAATAATAATAATAATAATAATAATAATAATAATATGAAGGAGAGAAAGAGGAAGAAGAAAAACTATAACAACAAGAACAAGAATGAATGAATGAATGAATGAATGAATGAATGAATGAATGAATGGAGGACTCCACCCAAAGGCAGGAGTAGCAAGATTATACTTACCTAGAAAGGACGGTGGAAGAGGATTAATATCAGTAGAAGTCAGCGTGGAATTAAATAGAGTAGACATAGACACCTATGTAGGTAATAGTGAAGAAAATTTATTAAAAGCTGCTAGTTTCACAGCAAGACATTGGGAAACCATAAAACCAAACGAACTAAAAGATCAGAAAAAAAACAAAAATTTTCTTAACTGGCAAGTGAAGCCGTTGCATGGTAGATTCCCAAAGATAGTTGCCGTAAATAGTATAGTAGTAGTGCAGAAAGGAAGCTGAAAAGGGGGCTGCACAAGATCAAGCATTAAGGACTAATTGGATAAAAGCCAAGATAGACAAAAACCAAGTAGATTCCCAATGTAGCTCATGCAAATTAAAAGAGGAAAGTGTTACTCATATAGTAATTAAATGTAGCATACTGGCAAAGAAAGAAAAGACATGACAACCTAGGGAGGGCAATCCACTGGGAGCTATGTAGAAAGCTAGGATTTGAACATACTGATAAATGGTATGAACATGTTGTGGGATTTTAACATTCAGACTGACAGAGTAATAGAAGCTAGAAGGCGGGCAGTCTTGATAGAGATGGTGCCTCGAAGAAAATATCGGTTGGTGGTAACTTAAAAACACACTTCATTTGTGAGTGAAAACGCCAAGCAAAATAGCTAACGATGACGGTGTGATCGGGACTGTGCAGCAGGGTGGGCCCAGTCATAATCCAGCTACTGCTAGCCATGCTAAGAGACATAAATGGAGTAAACAAGTAAACATGATGGTCATGGAGTTTTACTACTGGAGCATCCCAGTTGACAAATGTAAAGGTAGAACACCTACAAAAATCAGCATTGCTTGGAACTGCAAGAATCCTTCGCAGGGTTCTTGGAGCATGACCTGTAAACAAGTGTCACCTTAGTCTGTTGGCTGTGGTCAACTGACACTTCCCATCATATCCAGCAAAATAAGCTGTGAGTTTTAATACAATGATAATAATCCTTTCAACAATAGGTACAAGAGCTGAAATTTGGGGGAAGGAGGTAATCGATTACATCGACCCCAGCACTCAACTGCTACTTATTTTATTGATCTCGAAAGGTAAAAGGCAAAGCTGAACTCGACGGAATTTGAATTCAGAACGTAAAGACAGACGAAATGCTGCGAAGCATTTTGAGGGGACGGTATTAGGCCTCCACTATTTGAATGGTACTTTATTTCATCGGCCTTGAAGCATGGAAGGCAAATTCTATCTTGGAGCATTTGAACTCAGAATATAAAGAGTGCAAACAAATATCACAAAGCATTTTTCAACACCGTTCTAGCGATTCTCCCAACTCACATTCTCAATGTAATGCATAAGAATACGAGATGTTCAGACAAAACATTGCTGACGAATATAAATGAGGAGAAAAGACAATTATGTTTTAGAAATATTCGATATTCTATATCATACAAATATTTAATTTGAATAAAAGTGAATTATCGATAGAACAGATAAGCTTATTAAGAATTAATACCGGTATGAGAATCAATATTAGTTCAATTTTATTACTTACAATGTGATGTATTAAAACTTTACAACTTTAAGCGTGCATAGATATGATTTGGAGAAAAAATATAAAATTTATTCCTTTAGACCAAACGATAATTAAATTAAAAATGAGAAGACAAAAATGAAATGAAAATCTTTTAAAAAAAGAGAGATTTTCTTAAAATGAAAAATATCATGCAAATAAATATGAAATTATTGGAGCTCAAATAAAGTTTAAGTTATACGTCTTAACCGAGAAATTAGAAATGCAAAAATTTATTAGAGTGAGCAATTTAAGGACGTTAAGGTGAGTATGTATAAAAATAATAAACGGTTGTGATTTAAATTATTACGATTCAAAGAACAGCTATAACTCCAGTAAAATATATAAAATATTCTCATATAGTTAATATAATAATAATGTATCGAGATTTCTAGAATGGGTGCATAAAAAAATATAAATGGGAATTTTGGGGGTTTTTTAACGAACAAAAAATACGGTATTAATTGTAATGAAAGTTTTTTTTATTTCTTTAGATTAAATATTATTGCTATAAAAAACCAACAACGCATTAATCGATTCCCTAAGGAGTTTTTTCGTATTCTTTAAATATTTAGAATTCCCAATAAACCTTAAAACTTACTTCAAAGTTATCAACTCCCTGGATGTCAACTTGAACTTAGATAACTTGTTGCCTGTGAGAAATATGTGGCTTTGGAGAGTTGACTCTTCTTTCTGGCATATCTGGTACGTTTTGTACCCTAATTTTTATGTATATTTTACTTATTTTGGTTAAGCTTGCTGGCCACTTTATTCTTCTTAATATTTTAATAATATCTTATTTAAATTTCTAAATTTTTAACTTACTATTATTCGTTTCTGAATGTCGCGGGGGCATTCAAGTGAACAGACGCGCACGGTGTAGTGAATATTGGGTTGGCAACTAAGTACCGGCGTTTTTGTTTTTTTTTTAAATTTACATTAATTACATTAATATTCAATTTATCACCCTATCTATATAAATGATAATTTAAATAGTTATGTTCTCCAACCGGCAACATATACTGCAGTGAATTATTCTCTGCAGAATTGTTTCCTGAATTTTGCGCGCCGTGAGCTGAGGCATTTTGAAAAGTAGCCCCAATGTAATCGGTAGAACTATATGCAAGTCTTGTTTCATGAAGACAATTCGTGTATAGTTCTGCAAATTATATTGATTCTAGAACGTCTATGCTGATGTGCACACGGATGTTATTACGTAAGTATAACGTTAAGGTTCGAAACTGTAGTCCATAGATAATTCTTTTTCTGTATATTTCTCATTTTGTCCTGTTCTGGCGTTTTGCGAAATTTTTCTGGAGAACATTATTTTTCTTTGTGGTTGGGTCGTTGATGACCTCTTTCTAGCATATTGGATGTCCACCTAGTGGTCATTCCTTATACACGTGTAATACAATTTTTTTCTGAATTTTCAGATTTTTTATATGCTTGGCCACTTAGTTTTAAATTGAATTAATATTCAATTTATCACCCTATCAATATAAATAATAATTTTATATATATATACTCTTTACTCTTTTACTTTTTTACTTGTTTCAGTCATTTGACTGTGGCCATGCACCACCTTTTAGTCGAGCTAATCGACCCCAGGACTTATTCTTTGTAAGCCTAGTACTTATTCTATCGGTCTCTTTAGCCGAACCGCTAAGTTACAGGGACGTAAACACACCAGCATCGGTTGTCAAGCGATGTTTGGGGGGACAAACACAGACATACAAACAGGCACACACATATATATATATATATACACATATATATACGACGGACTGCTTTCAGTTTCCGTCTAACAAATCCACTCACAAAGCTTTGGTCGGCCCGAGGCTATAGTAGAAGACACTTGCCCAAGGTGCCACGCAGTGGGACTGAACCCGGAGCCATGTAGTTGGTAAGCAAGCTACTTACCACACAGCCACTCCTACGCCTATATATATATATGTATTTATGTATGCATGTATATATATATATATGTATGTATATATATATATGTGTGTGTATATATATACATATATATATATATGTATATATATATATATATATATATATTTATATATATATATATATATATATATATATATATATATATATATATATATAACAAATAATAAATGAGTATATGCATATATACGTACAGGTATGTGCATACCTACGTATACCTGTATATATAGGTGCATATCTGGGTACAGGACATTGCAAACAAAACGTAGACAAGAAAATAATAATAATAACCAGAGTACAGAAAACACACAAGCCACTTAGAGAACATTTTCCTTCATCAGCTACCCCCGTTTTAACACCGGCGTTCCGAAGAATTGGGCAGGATGCATCGTTAAAACGGCTCTTCCCATAGACCGCAAATTAAATTTGTATACACAAATTAAACTGGTGCCATGGAGGAATGTAGTGGCAGACAAAAAAACAAGACACGAAAACAAACGGAAAAGAAAACAAGACACGAAAACAAACGGAAAAGAAAACAAGACACGAAAACAAACGGAAAAGAAAACAAGACACGAAAACAAACGGAAAAGGCTATGCGGCCAGACGTGAAAAATTATGTGTATATGAACGCTGTGAGGCACGAACTGAAAGTAGGGACGAAGTAAGTGCGCGTGTTTGCTCGGCGATAGCCAAGGAAGAAAAGGATTAGTGACCGGAAGCATGTGACCAGGCAGGGGTAAGGAAGAGAGAGAGAGAGAGTAGTAGAGGGAGAAACAAAGGGAGGAAGTAGAAGAATAGGTGAGCAACGAGAGAAAGAGAGGAATATAGTAGTGACAGAAGGAAGAACGAGAGGGGAAAGAGAGAGATATAGTAGTAACAGAAGGAAGAACGAGAGGGGTAAAGAGAGATACGTAGTAGTAACAGAGGAAGAACGAGAGGGGGAAAAAGTGATAGAGAAAGAGATAGAGTCGCGTCAGAAAATATAAAGTTGAAAAAATTATATGTACTTGTGTATACTTGCGTATTTATTGATGTATGAAATATAAATTCATTACGTACAAAATTATCATATTAATATACATTCATACGTACATGCACCACACACACGCACACATAAGTTCATTAATTACTACACAACATACCTATACACTATGTGCGTAGGTGTGTGTACGTGTATGTGTGTCTTTGTGTATATAGCTTTTTTGCACTGACACCTCCAACGAAGGAGTAGTCTCAACGATAACGGTGCAATTATGGCCATCGCGTATGTGTTTAAATGTGTTTAATAATAATCCTTTTGGCTAATTTTGAAAGAAAATCGGCACTATTTGCTGCCGATAAAAAACTGCGCTTGCGCGGTGGATTTGAAAAATTATAACATGTAAGCACGAGGCATGTTCTGTGTTGCCTCGGACTTATAATGTTAATTTTTTGGCTTTCCTGCTGATGAGAGCTAGTAAATTACTTTATTTACTGAAGATAGCTTGAAACCATGGTCCAGGAAATAGACGGTAAATGTTTTAATTTTTCATTCCCTCTCGAAATTACCCCTAACTGTGGTTTGAACTTTAACTACTCCTTCTAGCGGTTTAGATGTCCGATTATGGCCATCTCTTATGTGTTTAAATGTACACTATATACAAAATGAATAATATATAGTCTAGTTTTTCTACACGCTCGGCCACGGTGGTAAAAAAATTTCTAAATAATATTTTACTACCCTGAAATTTATTAACATATATATATATATATATATATATATTATATATTATATATTATATATATATCATTCGCCATGATAGATCGCTGACCACTACACACATTTTTTCTTTCTATGTTCCTTTCTGTGGAAGAGTGTAGGCTCGAAACATTAAAGACTTTTTCAATTCCCGAGCGTTATACTAATACATCTATTTGTTTTCTACACCACCTGTCTTCGTCTGTTGTTTTTTTGTGAATTCTCCCTACATATATATATATATATATATATATATATATATATATATATATATATATATATATATATATATATATATATATATATATACATATATATATGTGTATATATACATACATTTATATATACACACACACATTTAAACATATGTATGTATATAAATAGACAGACAGATAAACAGATAGATATCAAAACAAAAACTGGAGAGTAGAGTGTATTTTTTATTCCATGTTACACGTGTTTCACTACAGTATAGAAAGCACATTACGAATTTAAATATAAATATTAATTACGTGTTGGCATGGGGAAGACGGCAAAAACTGCCGGTTTGCCCACCCGACACCCCGCCAAAACTACAAAGGTTTAAAGGATAAAAACTTCCCTGAGGAAAGACGACAGGTGTCCCCAAGGAGAAAATTCAAGGACGTGCGCTCTTCAGAAATCATACGCAACGCAGCATGGCGCAAAAGATTATGCAGCAGCTGACGTGGCTACGCCAAGCACAGACGAGGAACTTTGCCCCCCCCCCCCCCAAGCACAGACGAGGAACTTTGCCCCCCCCCCCCCCACTGTGCAAGATCACCACAGCCAACAGACATGGGATGGCCTCCCCTAACGCCTGCACAGGCATCACGCCAATATTTTTACTAAATATTGGGGGCCTGTTGCATTATAATAATAACAGCAAAATTTCTTTCCTGAGAGATCTTGCTGCATGCAATCAAGCCCTATGCATAGCACTCGTGGAAACTCACCTCAGCCCTGATATAGAGGATGCAGAAGTACACGTACCAAAATATGTCATACTGCGAACAGACAGAAGGGAAAGGAGCCATGGTGGAGTTGCAGTATACATCCGTGACGACCTCACACCCCAGGTCTTACTGTCATACTCAAATTCGGTATGCGACGCCCTAGTTGTATACATAAGACAACATAATATAGTCATATGCAATACATATTGCCCACCGGATGCTCCAAACCACATATGCAAATTTGAAGATTGCCTCACTAGAATTAAAGAAATCCTCATGAAACTGGAACACCATGTGACCATATTTCTTATGGGTGATTTCAACTTCCCCAACGTCAAATGGCCCGAAGGTCTCATACTCTCAGGAATGACTTATCGCAAGCAAGCACATGTGGAATGCCTGCTCAACCTCACCAATGCCCTATTCATGGAGCAAACTGTTCTCAGACCAACTAGAGCGAATAACATTCTAGATCTCTGCTTCACGAACAATACGGACATCATTCATGATGTGAAAGTGACGCCGACATTAGTTTCGGATCACAACATAATAGAGCTGTCTATGTTTGGGCCAAAAGAAACCAGAGACATACACCCAAAATCTCTCCAATCTGAACTTCCACAAAGCGGACTGGAAATCGATTCAGAAAGACATCCTCAGAGAGGATTGGCCAAAATGTCTCTCCACACCAGACATTGACATGAAACTAGAATGTTTCATGTCTACTGTGCAAGCCATAAGCCAGAAATATGTCCCAGAGCACAAGGCCAAAACAAATAGGAACAAGATTCCAAGGAAGAGGAAGATCCTCATGAGACGACGGACAAAAGTTGCAAATCGACTCAACCATCATCCCAAGAATGGCCAAAGGTCCCGCCTAACGACACTGATGGAGATCGAAAAAAGGCTGCAACAATCCTATGTGAAGGAGAGAGCAGACAAAGAAGCCTGGGTTATAAAAAACATTAAGTCAAACCCAAAGGCCTTCTTTCATTACGCAAAAGAAACAGCCTCAGTACACTGCAAGATTGGACCCCCCTTCGAAAAGGATGGCTCCCTCACAGACAGTCCAACTAGGATCAGTGAGGTACTGAATGAGCAATTCAAAAGTGTCTTCACCACTCCATTGGAGCACAGACAAGTGAACAAACCAGTGGACGTCTTTGCTACCTCCCCTATAACCAGTGAGGCAGTTACGATGGAATACATCAACATTAGCGAAGAAGATGTACTACTAGCTATACATGAAGTGGGCACAAACTCAACTGCTGGCCCTGATGTTTTCCCAGCAATCTTCCTTAAATCGTGTAAGCATGCTCTGGCAAAACCCCTCCAGATCCTCTTCCAGAGCTTTCTCGCAAACGGAAGACTGCCAAGCAAGCTGAAAGAGGGAATAATATGCCCAATCCATAAAGGGGGAAGCAGAGCAGATGCCAAAAACTATAGGCCTATCTCTCTGACTTCACACATCAGCAAAGTCATGGAAAGGATAATCAGAGGAAAACTAATCGCATTCCTTGAAGAAAATAAATTGCTGAGTGATACCCAACATGGCTTTCGACCAGGTAGGAGCTGCCTGACCCAGCTCTTACAACATTACGACTGGGTGTTGAGGCAGTTACTCAACAACTCAAATGTGGACGTAGTATACCTTGATTTTGCAAAAGCTTTTGACAAAGTGGATCATGGTGTGATATGCCACAAACTGCGTGATCTTGGCATAGCTGGAAAACTTGGAGAGTGATTACATGACTTTCTGAAAGATAGAAGTCAGGCAGTAGTGGCTAATGGAGCCACCTCTATGAAAACACAAATAATGAGCGGTGTTCCACAGGGCACTGTCTTGGGACCATTGCTTTTCATAGTCGCTCTCAGATATGCCTTCAAGTGCCCGGATAGCCACTCTTGCAAGCTACGCAGACGATACGAAAGTCTCGCAGAAAATACAGAACTCCAGTGATGTTGCACATCTGCAGCAGGAGTTGGACTCAGTTTACAGATGGGCTGAGGACAATAATATGCAGTTTAATGCTGAAAAATTCCAAGCCCTGCGCTACCAACGTCCAAAACTGAATATGAAACTTACAGAGTACACTGGTCCACAGGGAATTTCAATCCCAGAGCCTAAATCAGTGAGAGACCTGGGTATCGACATGAGTGATGATACCTCTTTCCAAGTGCACATTACCAGAATGGCAACAAAGTGCAGACGATTGGCTGGATGGATCCTGAGAACATTCAGAACCAGAGATAAGGAAACCATGATGATCCTCTGGAGGACATTCGTCCTCAGCCGCCTGGATTACTGCTCACAGCTGTGGTCACCCACCAGTCTGAAATTAACAGCAGACCTTGAAGCAATCCAGAGGAGATTCACAAAGAAGATTGTCTCTTTGCAACTGCTCAGCTACTGGGAAAGGCTGAAACAACTAAGACTCTACTCCCTGGAGAGAAGGCGGGAGAGGTATGCAGTAATATACATCTAGAAGATCCTGGAAGGAATTGTACCAAATTTTGGCATTGAAAGCTACACCAATGCCAGAACGGGACGACATTGCATAGTGCCAAAGATCCCAGCAATGCCATCGCGCTTCAGGACCAGTTACTGCAACAGCTTGGGATTCAGGGGCCCACAGCTTTTTAATATTCTCCCAAAGAGCCTGAGGAATCTGCACAAAGTAGATGTAGGAGTTTTTAAATCAAAGCTGGACCTCTTCCTATCGAGAGTCCCAGATGAACCTACCTCGCGGCAGGAGGTGCAAATGAGGGTTGCTAAATCAAACTCCATTCTTCACCAAGTGCCACATATTGTAAGAGGCTCCCTGTAATAACAGTGTAGCAACATGGTGGTGCATCAGCATGGCCGCAGCTCTAAGCTGAAACTTAAAAATAAATAAATTAAAAAAAATAACATGCATAGAATCTTCTACCCATAATTCTTCAGGCAAACATTCAAAAACAATACAATGTCACTTGGACGAAATTGCAATTTATAGCTTGTAAAATTTATAGGGCGCATATTATGATAAAGGATAAAGACGTTAGAACAGAGGGAAAATAATGAAATAAAGAGTGATATATGTAGAAAGAGAGAGAGAGAGAGAGATGCGGGAATATACATATACATCTACTAATAGATCGATAAATCGATCAATAGATAGATAGATAGATAGATAGATAGACAGATAGATAGATAGATAGATAGATAGATAGATAGATAGATAGATAGATAGATAGATAGAAATGCCATTTAATTCATTAATTATTCATCACTTTACGTCTATTAACTTGCTCAACCGTGAATGCTGGCCCTTTAAAATTTAGAACTTTATATAAATACGTATCTATATATATGTATATATACATACATATATTGTAATATATATGTGAATATATATGCATACATATATATACACACACACACGCATATATATATATATATATATACATATGTATGTATATCATATATGATATATATTACATACAGATATATATATATATATATATATATATATATATATATATATATATATATATATATATATATACATAGATACATGTGTGTATGTATATATATATATATATATATATATATATATATACACACACATACATACATATATATGTGTGTATATATGCATGTATTTATACGTATATACATATTCATGCATTCGTTTAGGTATACATAATATACATATACGTACATAGATAGGTGTTTGTGACGGATGCCAATATTTCTGTCTTTTGTCTATTTGCGTAAAAGCTATTTAGGCAAATATAGTTAGCTTAATTATATTTCAGCATCCGCTCAATCTCATTAAAACAAACTGCCGTGTCCCTTGCACCAGTCTTCCACTGATACCATTACCATCATTACCACTACTACTACCATCACTACCACCACCACAACGACTACGTCCGCTACTACAACCATTATATGCATCGCCATGACTCGCCATCAACACCGTCATTACCAGCACTACTACCAACACCACCACAACTGCAAGGACCTCAACCACTAACTCCACCATTATCGTCACCGCTACTAACGCCATCATCGTCATGACCACGACAACCACCTCATTTCTATTTTCAGCGTCCAGCTTCGAAGTGACCAACCCCAAAATATACTTGGGTTGCTTATGTGTGTGTGTATGTGTATCTATGTGTGTGTATCTATGTGTGTATATGTGTGTGCTTTTTGCGTATATATGTGTATGAGTATATATGTGCATATGTAAGCCTGTGTTTTTATGTGTATATGTATGTGTCTGTATTTGTGTATATGTGCGTATATTTATGTATGCGTATGACTGCTTCTTTGTATACATGTGCATATGTATATGTATGTGTGCGTCATTATGAAATCATGTGTGTTTGTGGTTATTTGTGTGTATCAGTCTGTGAGTCAATTCCAATATATATGTGGGCATATATTAGTGCGCGCGTGTGTGTGTGTGCATGAGTGAGTACGTGTTTGCTTGTCTAGCTACGTGCGTAAATGTGTACGCGTGAGTGCATTAGTGTGCATGCGTGTATGTCTGTAAGTGTTTATGTACGTGCCTATATGCTAGCGGGTCCTAAAGTAGGGTCCGCAGACACCCAGCTCTTCTTAAACATTTTATTGAAGCGTTTGTCAGCTGACTTTAAAGTCTCTTCAGGTGACGGACCTTTTAAGAATCTGAGGAGTTGCAAGAAAATAATATGAAATAAAAGGGGACGCTTAATGAGTATATATTGAGAACTATATGTATGCGCTTACGTGTATAACATATATGCCTGTCAGAGTGTATATGTGGGTCTATGTGTGTGTATGTATGTGCCTGCGTGAGTGTGTGTATGTGCTTTATTATGCCTGTTAGTGTGTGTGTGTGTGTGTGTGTGTGTGCTTCGGTCGATGTCTCCACCATCCTAGACATCAGTTTAATACCCGCACGTATGAAAAACGTTAAACATATACATACATATATATGTGCATGTATTCATGTAATGTATTCATGTAATGTCTTCATTCGACTAATCACCGGTTGCATACCCATGAGTTTTTGCATATATTACCTGAAAATCATGATTATTATGTAACTCTTGGCCTCCTGAAACAACTGTTGTGTTAAGATATTACGTATTTTCTTTATATATATCTTTAAATTCTTTAACCGTCAAATTGAGATACCTTTGTTCTTTTCTCTCACAATTTTAATCTCATTTGTTTTACATATATATATATAGAAAAGTGTATGCTCGAAACGGACAAGAATTTTCCGTTTAGTTTTTCTGAGCGTAAACCTAATACACCCTGTTTTATACCACGTCTTCGTGCATTTTTGTCCTTGCACATTGCACCAATCTGTCTGCGCGTTTGTGTGCGCGTGTGTGTGCATGTATATATATATGTGTGCGTGTATGTGTATATATATGTACCTCTGTTTGTATATATATATGTATATATATATATATATATATATATATACACATACACGTGCTTGTGTATATACACACACACACACACACACACACACATATATATATATATATATATATATATATATATATATATATATATATATATATATATATATATCATCATCATCATCATCATCATCATCATCATCATCGTTTAACGTCCGCTTTCCATGCTAGCATGGGTTGGACGATTTGACTGAGGACTGGCAAGCCAGAAGGCTGCACCAGGCTCCAATCTGATCTGGCAGAGTTTCTACAGCCGGATGCCCTTCCTAATGCCAACCACTCCGAGAGTGTAGTGGGTGCTTTTACGTGCCACTGGCACGAGGGCCAGGCACATGGAACTGGCAACAGCCACGCTCAAAAAGGTGTTTTTTACGTGCCACCTGCACGAGAGCCAGTCCAGCAGCACTGGCAACGACCTCGCTCGAATGATTTTCTAACGTGCCACCAGCACAAGTGCTAGAAAGCAACGCTGGTAACGATTACGCTCAAATGGTGCTATTTACGGGCCACTAGCACGGAACTATCAGGTAATAGTATCACAAGTTTATTTTTATCCCACAAATATCAATAGACAATTACTTTTCTTCACATCAAAACTGTCTTCCTACTACCGACCACAGGACTAATTGCAAGTTATTAGCTGTTATTGTTTTCCATAAACCGCTACAGTTACCTACATAAATCTTCCACAATCCGCTACGCTCTTTACTCATAAATGTGAATCTAACCTGACTAAAGAAAATTATGGGGAAAAAAAGAGTTTTCTCCGACGTTTCTTCTGACTGTATGTTCTTATTTCAAACGTCGCTGAAATCAGTTTTATCTTTCATTGTTTCAGCGAACGATAACATAAATTGCCAGTTCAGCACTGAGATCGATACGATCGACTTCTCGGTTCCCTAAAATTGCTGGTCGTGTGCCAAATTTAGGAAAAGTTATTATTATTATTATTATTATTATTATTATTATTATTATTATTATTATTATTATTATAGAGCATGCTGTCAAAGTGACACTGGAGTAAAATGTACGAAGCCCAGTATACCTATAATGACTACACGTCTCATAAGGGTACACCAGGCACATGCATTACAACCATATGTGCGTGACATGGTGATCTCATATCAAGATAAACAATGCATTGCTTTACAAGTGGGGCCCAGTTAGAATTTCTTCGGGTTGAGTAGACCATCCTACTCAAATGGTCCTCGAATAAGGGTCGTTTAAAGATATTGAACAAAACACCCCGCTTCCAAAGATGAATTATCCAAACTCCAAAGAATTCCTCTCAACACATGGCTATGGTGCTCCCCCGCTACTTCTGTTCGTGATCGGAACTGAACATGTCGTCAGCCACCAAAGGACATGCTCAACCGGTCAAGGTCAAACAAGTGGCAAGCAAATCTGTGGTATTGAGCAGAATATTTACTGTCGCCCATCTTTTATACCAAACAATGTACATAATAATACTTGCAATCAGTTAAGATCAGAAGCCACGAGAGCCACTGCCTGGCACTGCATCAGAGCAGTTGTTATTATTGTTATTGTTATAATTATTATTATTATTATTAGTAGTAGTAGTAGTAGTAGTAGTAGTAGTAGTAGTAGTAGTAGTAGGAGGAGGAGGAGGAGGAGGAGGAGGAGGAGGAGGAGGAAACACAGCTTAGCACACTCCTGATAATCCTTGCAGTCACTAAGAGACAAACTTTCTATTGGAGCTCTACCGAGCATTCAAATTCAATCTCCTTCAGCCATTTGGCTATATCTTTACTTACTGTTTCCAACGCACTACCTATTATAGGCACGACCTTTACTGTTCGCATGCGCCAAATTCTTCCTATTTCAAATTTTATTATCAATATTATTATTATTATTATTATTATTATTATTATTATCATTCAGTAGTTTTATTTTTATAACATGCTTTCACTTCACTACCGAGCGCAGCTCTGTGTGCCT
The DNA here is from genome assembly GCF_046866305.1 of Octopus bimaculoides. Classification (NCBI taxonomy): domain Eukaryota; kingdom Metazoa; phylum Mollusca; class Cephalopoda; order Octopoda; family Octopodidae; genus Octopus; species Octopus bimaculoides. The sequence continues at coordinate 18,495,716 of NC_142951.1, read as the reverse complement.
TGGGTATGTGCTTGTAGTTTGCTGTGATGTTCTTATGGTTACTGTATTGAAAGTGTTTTGCGTAGGATGTGTACAGTGCCCACTAGTGCAATTTTCTGTATGTTATATATATTTGTAAGTCCTGGTGTTTTTGTTATGTATTTGTCTGAATATTTTTTATCATACCTAAGGCGCCTACTATGATAGGAATTGTTTCTGCTTTTAGATTCCACATCCGAGTTATCTATATTTCCAGGTCTTTGTATTTTGAAAGTTTTTCCATTTCTTTTAGAGAAACGTTGTCATCTGCTGGTATTTATACATCAATTAGAAAGCATTTTTTCTTCATAATCTCTGACAACTATATCTGGCCTATTGGCCTTAATTTCTCTATCTGCGTGTATTGGCATATCCCATAGTATGGTTGCTTTCTCGTTTTCTGTGACCTTTTCTGACGTGTGCCTATACCATCTTTTTTCTGTTGTTATTCCATAGTGTTGGCATAGTTTCCAGTGTATGTAGGTCCCAACACTGTCGTGTCTGTGAATATGTTCCTTCTTAACCAGAAATTGGCAGCCAGAGATAATATGATTTATTGTTTCTTGTCCATCTCCACACATTCTGCAGTTACTTGTTATGTTTCTTTCCATTATACGTTTTTGGTAATCTCTGGTGGGGAGGCTTTGGTCTTGTGCTGCAATTAAAAATCCTTCAGTCTCTGCTTTGAGTCCTGAGCTTCTCAACCATTGCTGGGATTTTTCTCTGTCTATTTCTTTTGCATTTAGTTTAGCCCAGTATTTACCATGTAGGGGTTTTTCTTGCCATCGTTTTATCATGGTCCGTTGCTGTTCTAGTTTTAGTTTGGATTTCATTTGTTTTATAGCTTTTGTTGTTTCTTCTTCTTCTTCTTCTTCTTCTTCTTATTCTTCTTCTTTTTCTTCTTCTTCTTCTTCTTCTTCTTCTTCTTCTTCTTCTTCTTCTTCTTCTTCTTCTTCTTCTTCTTCTTCTTCTTCTTCTTCTTTATTAGGTAGTATGACCTCTTGCTTGTATTTGTCAGTTTTCTTAGATACTGAAACAGTTTTTTGTTTTGCTCGTGTTTTGTGGCTATCTGTATTAGTTTTCCTTGCTTCTCAAGTAGGTATTTTTGCAGCCCTATGGTGGTTATTTTGTAATAGTGTTATTATTATTATTATTATTATTATTATTACAATTATTCATTACTTTTTTATATTCCTATTTTGTGGTTGTTTAAGCTATATGTAACAAACTGCATCGAGTCCTTAACGCTTCGCTGTCCATTCATCACCTTCATCACGGACCCTCGACTGTATGAATTCTTTGGGTTTTTGGGGGTTTTTTTTTCATATTCTGTTTTTTTTTTTTGTTTGTTTATACGGTGAATTTGTTTGTTAGCGGCAATTTTGTGGCCGAAATAAAGAAATTGAATTAAAAGTAAAAATAGGCCAAAATCAAGTGCCTGGTCCCCGTGACGTCATACGAACCGATACGAATCACTTGGCAATTCTATACCCCACGATGAAAAGGTTACTGCTCAGACGCAGTGAGGTATAAGAACTTGTCATCAGTCATATAACATGTGTGCGTGTGTGTGTGTATGTGGTGTGCGTGTATGTGATGTGTGTGTGTGCGTGTGTGTACATGTGTGTGTGTATACGAGTATGTGTGTACATATGTTATACCAACCATGGCAGTAACTAAAAATGTTTCTTTTGATCTGTCTCCCCCCCCCCCACCTGCTCAGTCCTCTCTGTTGTTTCTTTAGTCGTTTGTCTTCATCTTTAACCTTTTACCTTGTGAGTTGCAGCCGCAGCATCAAAAACAACAACAGCAACAACATAATCAATCACAAAAAGGAAAACAACAATAACTTGCAACAAAGACATTAAAAATATAACAACGGCGTGTCAACTGTTATGTCACTGACGAAGATGATGATGGTGATGATGATGATGGTGATGATGACGATGGTGATGATGATGATGGTGATGATGATGGTAATGATGATGATGATGATGATGATGATGATGGTGGTGGTGGTGGTGGTGGTGGTGGTGGTGGTGGTGATGATAACGATGTTGATGATAGTGATGGTGATTACAGTGATGATGATGATGATGGCGATGATGATAATCATGGTGATGATGATGGTGATGAAGGTTAATTGTGATGATAGTATGTTCATAGTGATGACAATGATAGCGATGATGATAATGACTATAATCTGTTATTCTGTCTCTTTACCACACACACACACACACACACTCACAAGTACAATCACACATACACACACAACCATACACTCACACACGCACACACACACAACCACAAATCAATCACACACACAACCACACAATCATTCATATACACACTCACATATACACACTCGCGCACACACACACACACACACACACACACACACACACACACGTCTGTTAATTATCATAAAGTTTTATTTTCGTCGACTTTGTTGCCGTTGTGTTCTATCTTTTCTAAAAGCAGTGTCAGTTGATGGAGAGTTGGGTTCTATCAAACGATCGAGTAGAGGTGCTTTCTTTATGTGCCCTTGGCGGTCGGGGCAACCCTAATGTGTGGGATTCTCTGGTTGTCCCTGAGAGTAATTCAACCCTTTTGGGGAATATTTTAGGGTTTAATTTTATTGTGAATTGTTATTGTTATTTATTTTATACACGTCATTGAACCAAAGCCCACTTGTCCTTTGTGTTGTATTGTCCTTATTTGTTTTGTCCTCGGCCCTTAGGGCCAATAAAGATATTGTTATTATTATTATTATATTTGCTGCGGAACACATCGGACGTGTTTTCGAACGCTCCAAGAAAGTTCAGTTCAAAATATTTATTTACACCAGAACTGGTGTCCTTTTGCGATAATTATTTTATTGCAAGTTGTGAATAGAAACACCAGGAACCTATTACTGGATTTTTTATGGTTGTGTAGCCTCCGGAGGGGCTTTTTTCGGCCCTCCAAATAAATTCAGTGGATGTTAACATTCAATGGAATCAATACAACTCAACAAGATGGCGGAGAGCGTCTTGAAAGAATTGAGGAAAAACAAAACAAACCCTCCTACTAATATGGTAATAGATGAAGATTTCCCTCCCCTTCTCTCTGTCATAGAAATGACAACAGCAACCACAACGTTGACAGCAGCCGCAGCAGCAGCAGCAGTAGTAGTGGTGAGAGCAGCAACAACCACGAAAAAGAAAGCAACAGTAGTGGCAACAGCGATAGCAACAACAATAACAACAACAACGAGAGCAAAAGTAACGACAGTAACAACAACAAAGCCAATACCAACAACATTGATAAGAACGACAAGAACAACGGCAGCAGCAACAGCAGCAACAGTGATAACAACAAAAACAACAAGGAAAACAATACAAATAAAAATATCAAAAATAGTTTTGCAGCAGTAGCAGCAGCCAAGACCAAACACCGATATGCATTAGACCTCACAAATAGGGAAAGACGCTCCCAAAGGCATGAAAACTAATTAAACAAGAGAAAAATTAGGCAAATTTGACGACCCCATCAGAGGCAATTGAAGCAGTGGAGAGAAGAACGGTGCTTTTCAGATGCTTTTCAGCAGACACGAAAAGAGCGGCTTTGATAGCCTAAGTAGATTTTGAGGAGGCGATACTGAGGTGCAAAAGAAATGACATCGAATACATAGCAAGGGGCAAACATTACGGCGCCATTTCGGTGCTGTTTAAATCAGAAGCCCTTGCTAAGAAATATTCAATGACCCTCTGCAAAACCAGAAAATTCATCATGTACCCCTCCCACGTGTCCGCATTCCTAGAATCCCCCCACCCTAGGACTGAATATTTGGTGGCTTCTGGGGTACGTAATCGTAGAGGGAACGGATACTGTCCCTATAGAGGCGACAAGAATTGTCAGGGAGGACTGGTCATGAGTTGACCTGGAGGTACTTCTCTAGATCAGACCCGAAAACATTAAAAAAAATCCCAAACCACATCCGTCTCCAGAACGGGACGATGATACACATCATAACTGAAGGTAAAAGGTCGCATTGTTTCAGGTGTGGAGAAACGATTCATTTGGATGCTCGCTGCGCCCTACAGCCTACACTGCAGCCTACGCCGGGACGAGAACCATACACAACACCAACATCGGCAAAACCACCAGCAACAACACCAAAGACATTAACCACCCTAGGAGGAAACAAGGAAAGTTCTCACACCAAACAAAAATACACACATAAGCAAGATTATAAAAATACACACAGACACAGACACAGACACATTTACAGCAGCAGACCCTTCACCTTGCAGTAGTGAAGATGAAGGAAAACCGAAAGATCCAAAAAAAAAAAAGCGCAAAAGAAAAACCCCGCAAAGCATAACAATACCAACAATAAAAGATACAGACCCCACCCACACAAACATCTCCCCCAAAACACTAACACCATCACTATCAGCAGAATCCCCCAAACGCAAAACAACCTAAACAACAACAAACACTCACACAAACATCTAAAACTGCCGACACCACATTCACAGCACACACAGAAAGAACAGAAACAATAATAGGAGCATCACGACTACAAGTCAAGCAAACAAATTAAACAACACCAACACAAAACACCCAACTTCGTACTCATCAGAAGGGACAACGAGGAACGGATGGCACTCGTAGCGCAAAATACGGAATTGAAACAGGTGGGTGTGGTGATCTTCGAATCGAACATTCGGAGTACTTGTTCAACCTCTTTACTCACAAAATTCAGGTCATTTGGTATGGCTACATCAATGATCTGACAGTATTTGTCTCTCTTATTCAATATGACAATATCCAGCCGACGGTGTTCGATTACACGATCCGTCTGAAAATCATAGTCCCAGAGTATCATTACTTTCCCATAACTTTACTTGGTACATGCTCATACCAGTTCTTTGTTACTTCATATTGGTATTTACTGCATAAGAGCCAATGAAGATACATACATATTTTATCGTGGTGGCGCTTTTATTCATTTTGTGCAAGGCTCTCACATCCACTTACCAAGTGGGTCACATTTTCCACACTCTTTCCACAGAGTCTGCATTTCTGGGTGTCAGAAGTTTTATAGATGTTATACTTCACTGAATTGGTAGCGAGAGCCTGGTCTTGTGCAGCAATGATCAGGCTTTCGGTGGTACGCTTCAAATCACCTCGCTCAAGTCATGCCCACGATGCTGTATTATTCTTAACCTCCTGTGTATTCCTTTCAAACTGTCCATGCATTCTCATTTCAAGAAGGTTTTCATTTCTCCTCTCCTCAGCTCTTTGGTTAATCTCTTCTTTGCTCATCATTTCATCTGCATTTACACCCATATCTTTCGCGGCATATTGCAGTAGGTCTTCATCAGTATTTATCAAACACTCGGCAAGCGTTCACTTTTCACTCTTTATACAATGGTCTATACTAATTAGTCCTCTGCCACCATTCTTTCTTTTCCTATACACTCTGTTTACGTTTGCTTTAGGGTGTCGCGCCCCACGCAGCGTTATCAACTTTCTCGTCCTTCTATCCAGTGTTGAGATTTCCTCCTTAGTGCATTTCAGGATGGACGCACTATATCTGACCACCGTAACTGCCCAGATATTTATTGCGATAATCAAATTTTTGGCATTCAGGTTGGATTTCAACACCATTTCCACCCTTTTTTTATACACTTCGCTGACCTTGACTTTCATATCTTCGTGTAGAATGTATCCAGCTCCAAAATCCCTAAATACTGCTGGGTTCACCTTTGGTCTCTCCAGATGGTAACCGCAATCTTATGCATGCTGCTTTCTTCCCTCTTTTCATATTAAGTACTGAGCATTTGGTGATCCCTAATTTCATACCGATGTCCCCACTACACCTCTGGACTGTTTTCGTTAAGGAATCTATCTGTTTCTTAGATTTCCCAAACAATTTCAGGCCATCCATAAACAGAAGATGGTTCAACGATGAGCCTTTCTTTTCACATCGTTAACCAATCTTAACTTTCTTAAGTTTCATTGTTATGGGTATTAGTGCAATTACAAATAGTAACGGAGAAAGCAAGTCACCTTGGAAGATACCCCTTTTAATATCAACTTCTCCAAGGAATACATTACTTGACTACAATTTGGTTTTCCACTCTTTCATGCTATGCATAAGAAAAATTGTGATATTATTGTCAGCAACACCAAATATCTGCAGGTATTCAACGATCCAAAATGTGGCATCATATCATTCGCCTTCTTAAAGTCAATCCAAGCCATAGACGTTTATATGATGTTTTTTACAATTCCTCAAAGCTGTTTTGTCGATGACCAGGTGAATCTTGGTAACCTGAGAACTCTTCCTACTTCCTTTTTGTTCCTTTGGTAGTATTTCTTCCTATGCCAGGAAAACATGTCTTTGCCGCACATATTCCAGTGAGTATCGTCCAGATTATGTTTAGGCATGCAATGGGACGGATATTTCCACAATATTTCCCCTTCTTCTATCTTTCATTATAAGCGTTGTCCTCCCAGTCACCATCGACGTCGGGATTGTACCTTTCTAGACACACTCATTCAATTGAGTTGCTAGTCTCTCATGCACCGTGTGGCATCACTTCAGCCAAAAACCATGAATCCCATCTGGTCCGGAAGCTTTCCAGTTAGAAACGTTACCCACTTGTTCTTTCACATCAACCGTGCTTATGACAATATTCCTTTCTTTCTTTCCTCCTTGCAATTCTGTCTTGATAGTTCCTATCCACATTGCATCCCTTCTATGTACCACATTGTTTCTCTATAATTCGCTCCAGAACCCCTTAGCTTGATTTGCATCAGGAGCAACATTTTCCTCATTGTCTCCTTCTAACGTTTGGAAGAATTGCTTCGAGTTATTATTGAACAATCTGTTCTCCTCGAACTGCTTATTCCTGTTCACAAATCTTATGATCTGGCTTTTTGCCATGATTCTCTGTTTTAACTGCTCTGTTACTGCATCAAACCCGTTCTTCCGTATTTCATATTTCAAGCAATTTATTATCTAGTTGGTTCATTGCCCCCTGCATCTCCACCCACCACAGTATCAGCGTTCACTGTACAATGTTTCTGTTCCTCATCCTTTACAGCCCCATCACCATTTCCCTGTTCCTCCTACCTACTCTTCTCTCTGCTTTCAGCTCCTACCTCTCTGTTTTCAACTCCGACCATCCTTTGTAGCCCATCCGCAAGGTCTCTCAGACTCTCACTAATATGAGATATTTCTACTCCAGTTAAGTAACCCTTCCACCCAAAATTCCAAGGTACGTCGGCCCACTCCATGACTTCTTTCCAGCTTTGCTCTTTCATGACATTCAATAAGCGCCTCGTACTCTTCCTTCGTCCACTTCTGTCTGTCTTTGCGCACACCATGTATGTGATCTGTTGTGACATAATGACCGTCCGAGGCCAAATCATTGCCCCTGATGCAGGCGGTTTCGAACG
>NC_142951.1:18480743-18483243 GCF_046866305.1 Octopus bimaculoides | reverse complement strand
CTGAGTTTGTGGATGTTGAGTTGTAGGGCACGTTGAAAGCTTATATCAATTAGTGATGATGGGTAGCTCCTGCTGAGGAGTGTATCCATTAGCTCATGTTGTCGTGAGTCCCTGGTGCTTGTATTAGTACAAATCCTTTTTGCTAGGTTGAAAGGGATATTCATTCTAGTGTGTCTGGGGTGGCAAGAGTTGAATGGAGATATTACTTGGAGTCCGTGGGCTTATAGTAGATGTCACTTTCTATTTTGTTGTTGAATTTCTTAATGAGGATGTCGTCGAGGAATGGAAGTTGTAGGTGGCTATATTCCATCGTAAATTGAATGTTTAAGTCTCGCTATAGCTCAGTTCCAAAGAATGACACAGTCATCTAGATATCTTTTCCAGTTGTTTTCTATGTACAGCGAGAAAGGCTGTATATTTCTAGTACCTTACGATAAAGACTGATTTGAGCCCTTTGCAGAGTATGTTGGTTAGGTCTGATGTTATTTCTTTGTGGGTTAGATTGATGATTTTTCACCCCTTTTCATTCTTCCTGTCTGTCTGCTGTTATCTCGTATTCTTGTATCTGCATAATAGGTCTAAAAAATGATTGAGGTGATTGACACGGTAGCTGTTATGTCGTTGTCCCCTGTGTTGTACGATGCCCTGTTGTTGTGATTTATGGTGCGGGTTCTTGGATGAGAATTAAAAAGTGTGTCTCTATATCTCATATTTGGATGTGAAGCTTTAGTGGGCAATCATTGGTAATTATTTCGTGTAGTATGGGTTTGTTGCACGCATGTGGTTGTTAAGTGGGTTGTTGGGATAAAAGTTATGTTGGTATCTCCTTATGGCGGGGAGATTGTAATGTCTACCTTGCGGGTAGTGATCTCTTATTTGTCTGTTTGTTTTTGGGGTACCCCTGATGCTGTTTCGCTGGTGGGTTATGAAGTTAGGGTTAGATCCACATTTTTGGTAGGGGAGATGGTTCCGTTTTTTTAGATAGGTGTGAACCTGTGAGTGAGTTTTGCTTTGAATTTTTTTATTTTTAGAAAAGGTCTGCTGGAAGCGTATTCTGTTTGAAAGATAGTTTCGTAGTTTGAAAAACAAAGTGGCGCTTTTTCCCCTGTGTTGTAGGGATTTCAGTTCTTTTTCACAATCGTTTTTCCATAGTTTGGAAAACTGCTCTAGGTCGGGGCCTTGTGTCATTTTGTTCATTTCTTGGTTGATCTCTTCATCGGTGGATTTTACTTTATCTTCATTCGTCTGAGCTCTCAATTTCAGAAGCTCTATTTCCATCTTCATTTTCTACAGTGCCATTCTTTCTCTAAAGCGTCTTTGTGTCTCAGGTTCATCTATAATGGCTTTGATCTGGAGTTTGCGAAGGAGAATTGATGGTGTCCGACTAAGCCACTTTACGTATATATCTGCTTTGTTGTTGTTTTGGATCATCTTCCAAAAGGCGAACTTTCTATCTCTGAGTGATTTGTTCCATTGTGGCACTATGTGGTTTTTTATTTGGTATGTTGTGAGTGTATTAATCCCATATGCTTCCTCGTTCGGAGATCCCTGGTTTGTATTGTCTGAGAAGAGTGTGCTAAATGTTTCGCATAGGTTTCCAAGTTTTTCGACGATTTCGGAGGTTGTAGTTTTCGTATCGGTTTCCTCATTGTTCTCTTGGTTGGGTTCACGCGTCGAGTCAAATTTGTTAAAGAACGTTATCAAGTTTGTGTTGATTTTCTTGAGTTCTTTCGAGTATTTCTTCATTTATGGTAATTATTGTTGTGTCTGTTATTGATGGTTTCAGCTCCTACTTAAACCTTCAATTCTATGTATCTAAACTATTCCTTCAGATTTACTACTACCTACCTACGAGGCATTCACAAAGGAATAGAGACAGAAACAGACTATCTGAAGACTATGGAAACATTTACCTATTTAAAGACTACAAAACATTTCACTTAATTTGTTTTCTCCGATCTAATTGTTTTTCTTATTTTACTTTTAGTTGAAAAAGTCTAGAAGACGAGAACCGCTACTTAAATGTACTTCATAAAATTATTTTAGCATTTTCTGACTTATCTTGTTTTTCTTTTATATATATTCTTTTATTCTTTTACTTGTTTCAGTCATTTGACTGCGGCCATGCTGGAGCACCGCCTTTTAGTCGAACAAATCGACTCCAGGACTTATTCTATGTAAGACTAGTACTTATTCTATCGGTCTCTTTTGCCGAACCGCTAAGTTACGGGGACGTAAACACACCAGCATCGGTTGTCAAGCGATGGGGGGTACAAACACAGACACACAATCATACGCACACACACACACACACACACATACACACACTTACATACATACATACATACATACATACATACATATATATATATATATATATATATATATATATATATATATATATATATATATATATATATATATATATATATATATACGACGGGTTTCTTTCAGTTTCCGTCTACCAAATCCGCTCACACAGGCTTTGGTCAACCCGAGG
>NC_142951.1:18450743-18475743 GCF_046866305.1 Octopus bimaculoides | reverse complement strand
ACGCACACATACCTCCTTCCCTTACTCTCTCCTGTCTTAGAAAGACCTTTTTATTCACCCATTCCTTTCCGGTCATTTCAAAATGTAACCAGATGTGAATCGTTGGTAATTTTATTCCTCCGTCTTCCTGTCTAATGGTCTTTCCTCTGTTTTTGAAGAAGAGCTTTGCTCGAAACGTTAAACCATCTTTCTTTCCTTCCTTGAGTGACTGCTAATACTTTACATGTACCACGTTCTCGCATTGTTGGTTTATTTGTGTTTGTTGACTTTTTTTTGGGATTTACTATATATACTGTTAAAAACGTCGAGTGTGCGTGCGTGCCGTTACTTAATAAATGAAAAAATGCATTGTAAATAAACAACGACAGATACAAAAACGTATACGTATATTGAAGGCACCCCCGGACGGGAGACAGTTACAGAGGGTCCCTAATTTTTCATCAGTTATCAACCAAAATAGTAATGCTCAGTGTCGCATCATTAATGACAAGACTGAAAACTTCCCATATTGGTGGTGCTGCGAAAGTCGCAGAGAATGTCGCACCTCAAACAAAACAACACAGTGGACATACGAAAGTAAAGCAAAATGTAATTTAAGACAAAAGACGAAATAAATAGGAAACGAGCAAAATACGGTCTTATGACCAAAAAGACAAGAATGGAGGGGTAAAACTGAGAAGAAATCCTAAAAGATACGGAAATAGCAAGACAGAGAAATTTTTACAACCAAATGGCTGGGTGGCCGGTGTGGAAATGTGAGAAAGAAAGAAAACTAGCCACGGAGAAAGGGAGAGGTCGCTCTCCCAAATATTGCCTTTATCAAAATTATCATTATACGATTTCTCCAAATTTACATATGGGTATACCATATGTAAGCTAAAAATTATTTTTATTCAGAATATTATTATTATTATCAATAATATTAATACGCCAACTTGTTGATTTTGTACGTACGTACCTGTGGTGTGTGTCACACTTACTTGAAAGAAAGGAGTGTCAAAGCGGGAGAGAGGAGGACAAAGAAGTGAGAGAGAAAGAGGGAGAGAGGGAGAGAAAGAGAGAGTTAGGGAGAAAGAGAGAGAAAGTGGGAGAGACAGTGAGTGGTGACGACGTTTGTTTTTGTGCTTTTAAATGTTTATCACATCGCAAGAAAAGTAGATACATAGATCGAAAGAAAATTCGATACATAGATACATGCACACATCGTTAGAGGAGTGACACAGAAGAAGTGAGAGAGAATAAGATACATAGATCGAAACAAAGGTTGATACATAGATACATAGACACATTGTTAGATCAAAGACAAATAACTACAGCAAATTTTGGATGTCACTTTTATTCTTCATTACCACACGAGGATAAAATTAACTCGCAAGCGGCTGATTACTCCACAGACATGCATACCATTAACGTAGCTCTCAAGGAGATTCAGCCTCATACAGAATATGACAAGGCTAGCCCCTTTGAATTACAGCTACAACACATTTTGGCCAGCTGAGTAGACTGGAACAAGATAAACCTTCAAGTGGTTGGAAGAAAACGAAAAAAGATCTTATATAGGGACAGAATATCTTTTTAGTCGTTAGGATCACTATGGGTATTAATCCGGTCCTAACAGCGACATTTGTGGATCTCACAGATCTGGAGGTCAAGCCCCCAGATAAACACCGATGCGCAGGCTGTTGTTATCAAACTGAGTGTGAGTCGAGTCGAGGGCCTCTTAGCTTTCACTGCTTATACTAAACACATGACATTTTTGCCTTACGATATGGAACATTTCCTTTTCTTTCACTCTTTTTAAAAAATGCCACTCCGTCGCTCACGACGACGAGGTTCCTATTTATCTGATCAACGGAACAGTGTTCGTAAAATTAATGCGCAAGTGGCTGAGTACTTCACAGACATGCATACCATAACGTTGTTCTCAGGGAGATTCAGCCTCACGCAGAATGTGACAAGGCTGGCCCCTTTGAATTACAGCTTCAACTCATCTTTGCTAGCTGAGTGGACTGCAGCAAGGTGAAGTAGAGTACCTTGCTCAAGAACACAGCGCGCCGCAGGGAATCGTACTCATGACTTTATTATCGTGGGCCGAGTACCCCTAACCACTGAGCCATGCACCTTCACTCTCTTAGCAGTAGAGAAAAGGAGTGAAGCGATTAGAGACAGGGAAAGGAAAGCATCAGTCATTTACAATGACAATTAGACTGAAATACGATCAATCTTCTTCTAGAACGATCGAGTGTTAGTTCACTCTTCTTTCCCCACCCCCGGTACTTATTCACCTTCTTTCATAGTTCTTCATGTCTTTTAGCTGGGGGGGAAAGACCGTTTTTTTTCCAGGCATTTTTACGTTTTCCCTACAAACTACAAACAAATCCCCTTCCCTTCCTTTTTTTCCATACAAAAATTAATGTAAATTTCGAACGTGGTATAGCTGTGAAAAGAGCCCATAAAAATGGGTAATACCCCCTACAAAATGGGTGGGGGACTAAAGTTGCTAACAGGTGGCTACACGAAATTCAACTCTATACTCTATACTTATAGAGTGTCTTTTGCTATAGCCTCAGGCCGACCGAAGCCTCGTGAGTGAATTTGGTAGACGGAAACCGAAAGAAGCCCATTATATATATGTATATATATATATATATATATATATATATATATATATATATATATATATATATATATATATATGTATGTATGTATGTATGTTTGTATGTATGTACGTATACATTTATGTGTTTGTATCTGTGTTTGTCCTACCACCACCATTGTTTGACAACCGATGTTGGTGTGTTTGCGTCCCCGTAAATTAGCTGTTCGGCAGAAGGGACTGATAGAATAAACACCAGGCTTACAGGGAATAAACCCAGGGGTCGATTTATTCGACTAAAGTGCGGTGCTCCAGCATGGCCACCGTCAAATGACTGAAACAATGAAAAGAATAAAAGAATACCAGAAGAACGTTCCGCACCCCTAAACCAAGAAGGCTCTTGGAATATGTAGGATGTAGTTTAAGGATAAATAGTAATTCTGTTTACGTTTGCGTGACTGAGATATTTTGGTTGGATTATATAACTATCGGTTTTACACTTCTTTCTATATTCTTTAACTGTCACAATATAGAAACTTCTCTCATGATTCCAGCACACAATTTACAGATGCTTACATTTTTTATATTTTCCATGAAGTTTTCACGGGTCCAGCTAGTTACTATTATTATTATTATTATTATCATCAGCATTAGCATTATACTGATTTAGGGTGTCAACATTACTGGTATTAATTTTTGAACTTATATTTACACTTTATTTTACTCTACTCTTAATTTGGATATTCTTAGATTCTGTACTGGTCAATTTATTAGTTACCTTATCAACTTTATTTTTATGGGATTTACCAAGTTTAAGTATATTACTCACGCCACTAACATTAGATCCACCCATCCCGTTGTGTACCGATCTCGCTTTATTCAGGGTCACATTATAATATTCTACATTAGTGTTGAAAATTTCTTCATTACAAGATAAATTTGAAATTTGCCTCGAAATATTTTAAACAAAGTTACGTGTAATTGCTTTAGGATGATTACTATTAAAATTAATATACTTCAAGTTAGTATTAGGTTTATGATATAACTTATATTGGCCAATAACAAGATTCAGATTAACATCCAAATAATTAACAGAATCATGTTGACTTTCAATAGAAGTAGATAAACCAAATATTTTAAAGAACCTATGAAATCTTTTCTTGTACAAATCTAATTACCTATCGGATAAACTATTAATGAGAAACAACACATTATTACCCCTATACAATCCGCCTTTAATTTCCGGAAATTCACTACGTAAATGAAATAGAATGTATATCCCTACAAGATCAGTAACCTGGGAAGAATCAGTTGAACTCATAGTAACATCAAAGCCATCAAAAGTATTTTTTCTAACCCAGTATTTATTATCAAATAAAATAACTGATTACCTAGCTTCCAAAATTATTTTAATTTCTTTTTAACTAAGATTAGATTTTCTTTTAGCAAACAAAAAAAGCCTTATTAAGTACAATAGGATTAATAGATGAATAATAGTTATCAATATCTATCTGTATAAATTTACTTCTCTTTTTATTATCTATTCTATCAAGCCAATTAATAGCTCCTTGTGTATTAGATCAAAGTTCAAGTTTTATTTTCTTCATAAGTGCCGGTATATACTTATCTACAATATTTTTTACAATATATTTTTTACAATATATTTTACTATGTCAGATCGGCCTTGGCAAATCAATCTAACTTTGGGATTAGAATAGAAATTCTTTTTATGATCTTTTAAAGAGATCCTAGATCTCATAGGAACAAATGGCTCTGTCATCAAGAACATAATTATTCATAATCTTCTTAGCTTCCAAGTTAATAGCCCTTAAAATATTTTTACTTACTACCTTTTAGTTACTAGTAATTTCATTCCTAATTCATGATATTTTAATATATCCATATTATATGTTTCCAGTTTCATCGGATTGCACAATAATACCATGTTTTCTTTTAAGATCGCATACTAAAGATTTAAGATTCTTTAAATGATCATTCCCGTTAAGGGGATATTTAACAAATTTAACATTTCTCACAAAAGACCATAATTCATTCTCAAACGCAGCCTAGCAAGTTAGACAAGTTGATATACAAAAAATATTAAGTGCATTTCATACAAAACATGTATATATATGTATGGATATAAAAAGTCCGACTTACACAGAATATAAATTATATCAGAAATTAAAGGGGTTGAGTGAGAGTTTTACGAGTTCAATAGCTGTTTCTAGGGGATTGGTGGTCCAAAATAATGATTGTAACTTGATTCCATCATCGTCTTGACTATTTACCTTCGTGAAGAGTTACGTCAATCCTTTTTAAAATATGAAAATCAAGTAGATTGAGATGATTGATTTTATGGTACATACAGAAATTCTAGAAGTCACTAAAGCAGCCGTGTGTCTAAGGAAAATCGTAATGTAAATTACAGCTTTTGCGTTTTTCGCTAGATCCCAGTGTTGAACCCAATCCTGGGCCAATGGATTTCGTACCATTTAAATTGAACTTGACAAAGACAGACGTATTGTCGAAATATTGTTCAACAAATAAAACATTTATACAATCGAATCACGCTCTTCGTCTTGACTATTTACCTTCGTGAAGAGTTACGTCAATCCTTTAAAAATATAATAATAATAATAATAATAATAATAATAATAATAATAATAATAATAATAATAATAATAATAATAATAATAAATAAGGATTCTTGATAGAATCGAGTACTTAAAAGGATAAACTTGTAGTCACCACCTATGGCGGATTAAATATCCAGTAGGATATTCAGGTTGTGCATACAGAGAAAACCACCCCTAGGAGTATTTAGCGCCTAGTGCCTGGTCCAAAGCATATATTGTGTTGATTATACGTTGTTTGGTATACTCGAGGGTATCCAACGTGTCGTGAATACCTATGGTATAAGCAAATGAATAATAACAGACGATAGATAAATATCAG
Source organism: Octopus bimaculoides (assembly GCF_046866305.1). Taxonomy (NCBI): domain Eukaryota; kingdom Metazoa; phylum Mollusca; class Cephalopoda; order Octopoda; family Octopodidae; genus Octopus; species Octopus bimaculoides. Next base: position 18,470,189 of record NC_142951.1, on the reverse strand, counting down.
CTCATTACAGCTGTTTCTAATCATTTTTCATAGTAGAATGAGTACATTAGATCATTTCAAAAAGCTGTAATCATCAGATGAAACATAATTTCAAAACATCAGAATATCCCAATAACACAGTGGCAACATGCTTGAAGCCAACCGAAGCTGACCTTGGTTTCAAGCATGTTCTCATTGTGTTCATAAGATATTCTGATGTTCTGAAATTATGTTTCATCTGATAATGGCGGTTTTTTGAAATGATATAATGTACTCGTTTTCTATTTAAAATGCATAAGAAGCAGCTGTAATGAGCTGATATTTATCCATCGTCTGTTATTATTCCTTTGATTTTATACACGTGCGCGCGCGCGCGCACATACACACACATAATATGTATCAAACAATTACAAAGAATACGGAGATTGGTACATCATCAAATTTTACATTTGGTCATACAGCAGAATTATTTGGTTAAAATGATCGACACGTGTTTCTGCTGGGGTCCGGACAAAATCCCCTCAGACAAGTCCCCTCGGACAAAACCCCTCGGACAAAACCACCTCGAACAAAAAACCCTCAGGCAAAATCCCATTAGTTAAAGTGCGAAAGTGGACAAACCTCACTCATTTATATTTTTGAATGGGGTGTACAATAAACACTCTACCTCTTTTCGGTTTATTTTGTTGGGGTTTTTTTTTGCAGATTCCGATGTTTCCGGCATCTAAGATCTCGATTATGACAAAAAATTGGCATTTCAAAATTTAAATCTCCCTTCGACCAATTTTTTTCGTTTTTCACATTTCTGCGAAAAAATTTTTTGGTTACGATTTTCTGGAAACAAATCATTTCTAAAATTTCACTTTTTTAAACAAGTTGACACCCCTTTCCACCGCGTGCACATCCACATCAATATTCGTCGGCTCATTTGCGGATGTAAAGGTAATTTTCAACCAACGCATGAAGTTAAGCCTGGAAGGTCTTTCCACACGCTAGAAGTAACAGTCAAATCACTTGAATTTTTTTTTTTAATTACATGTAAACAAAAACGGAAATCGAGGTTGTGGAAAAACTTTTATTTTCCAAAATTTCAATTTCAAAATATACAAAAATATATTCAATCGAAAATAAGTAGAATAAAACAACAAAACACAATAGACTTTTCTATTCAACGTACATATTTTCTGAATTCTAACATAAAAGGAAAAGCATTTACTTCACGAAATGTTTTACAAGTCAAAAACATTCATCATCATCGTCGTCATCGCCATCATCATCATCATCATCATCATCATCATCATCATCACCACCACCATCATCATCATCATCATCATCATCATCATCATCATCATCATCACCACCACCATCATCATCATCATCATCATCATCACGAACATTATCAGCATCACTACCGCCAAACCGTGACTAGTAATATAACCACAATTACAACCGCCAACTGCAACAAATTCAGCTTCATTCATCATCATCACCTTTGTCATCAAAATTGAATTTAGAAAGAAAAAAACAAGTAGATATTTTGTCAGAGTCGGAATCTCCATTACTGAAAACGTCAGAATCTGCAAAAAAAAAAAAAAGAAAGAAGTGTGGTAGGTGTTAATTGTACAACTCCGCCAAAAATATTACTGAGGGAATTTTGCCCTCTCTCGCATTTTAACTTAGGGCTTTGTCTGAGGGGAATTTTGTCCGGGGAGGGTCCTACACTCCTGAGTATGTGCAGTTGTGCATTGGACCCAGGATAATCTGCTGGGCGCTTTCATTCATAGAATACTGCCTGGAATCGAACTCGGAATCTTGGGGTTGGTAGCCCGCGATCTTTCGCACTACATCATATGCCCGTGGGCAATTATGGAGTTGGTTTTAGGGCTTATAAATCTAATATTTTTCTACCTTTCCTTAATACCGGTTCCCATATGCTACTCATATCTGCACTCGGTCTGCTTAGGAGGTTGTTGTGTCCTAGCATATGTGCTGCTTCTTTTAGTTTTCGTATTTTCCAGTGGTGTTCTCTGTCTATTATTTTAAATTCATCCCACAGGGGGAGGTGGTCTCCATTTTTCCATACATGATCAGCTATACTCGATTTATCAATATCTCCCCGTGTGACAGCTTTGCGATGTTCGTCTACCCTTACTTTGAGGGGGCGACATGTTTCACCTTTGTATAACCTACCACAGCTGCATGGGATGGAGTACACGCAGACTTTTGTCATATTCTCTTCTATTGATGGTTTTACTCGAAGGAGATATTTGCGAAATGTTGTATTACTTTTGAACACTCTCCTGATGTCATATGGGCTGCATATCTTTTGTATCTTTTCGGATACAATGCATCAACAATTATAAGCTGCAAGTTAGGAGTTACTTTCTGTCTTTTCTCTCACAAGTCTCGCTGACCCTGCAAAAAATGGGAAAACGCGGACAGAATCTTCTTTTCTTTATTAGGCCAAGCTGCAAAAATATAGTCATTGAAAAAGAGGTATCACCACCACCTCATCCACATTTATCTTTACATTATCTATATGGTTCATCTTTATTATAAAGAATTGTAACAAGGCAGTGAGCAGGTAGAATCGTTAGCACGCCAGACAAAATGCTTTTTTTTCCAGTTCTTTAAGTTCTGAGTCTAATTTCCGCTGAGGTCGACTTTGCCTTTCATCCTTTCGGGATAAAATAAGTGCCAGTTGAGCACTGGGATCGATGTAATCAACTTCTTCCTACTCCCCTAAAATTTGCTGGCTTTGCACCAAAATTTGAAACCATTCTAACGAGTTGCAATAAGGCAGCTAGCTGGAAGAGTCGTTAGAATGTCGGGGAAAATGCTTGCTTTCCAAGATCAGTTTCAGCCTTTTATATTTTGAGTTCAAATCCTGCCAAGGACAACTTTACTTTCATTTTGGTCTTTTTTAATTTTTCTGCAGGGTCGATGAAAAGAAGTACTAGTCAATTACTGGAGTTTTAGGTTCGAAGAAACCCCTCCCCTTAAAAACTGAATAACCCTGGGCAAAATCATAAACTACCAAGACGGCGAGATGGCAGAATTATTAGAAAGTTGGAATAAATACTTCGTTAATTATTTCTGCTCTTTGCATTCGGAGTTCAAATCTCATCGAGCTCAACTTTGGCTTTTACTACTTCGGGGTCGATAAAATAAAGTACCAATCAAGTACTGGGGGTGAGAATATCGAATAAGCCCGCTACCCTCAAAATTTCCGACCTTCTATGTAAATCAGCTGCTATTTTAATAAGTTGTAACATAAAAATTAAGTAATGGCCTTTCCGTTGAGAGGCATTGCTGCCACCTCAGCCTCATATAATAACTAAAATAACTCATTAATGCAGATGTATTAATACTTGACAGCCACGTGGAAATGATAACATTGCTTCCACATCTAATTCAAAAATATCTACTAACTGTCCAGGTTTTTGAGTTAGCGAAATTTACATAATGGTTTGAATCTATGGAAAGCTATCTTCCTCACGAAATCTTTCAAGCAATCATTTACAAAGGCATAATCGTTGTTGTTTGGCCCCAGGCAAGGACCGATTAATCAACCAGATTTTATCATCAAAGATCTTACAATCGTGACCGATAGTAACACGGGTATGGCAGTGCGGTTAACAAGTTCCCTTCGGATCAAATCTCACTTCGTGCGCGGAACCTTCTATATCTCCAGGCTGACCAATGTCTTCTGAGAGAACTTGGTAAACTGTATGGAAGTTTTCATGCACGTGTGCGTGTGTGTTTTTGTGTGTGTGTGTGTGTGTGTGTGTGTGTGTGTGTGTGTGTGTGCATATATGTATGTATATATGTATAGGGGTTGGACAAAATAATGGAAACACCTTAAAATTTCAAACAAATTTATTTTAATATAGGATAGGCCGTCTTTGGCAGTAATTACAGTTTGAATTCTACGAGGTATGGACTATCATTCTCATTTTCCCTAGTTTTCCCTATTTGTCTCTGATGACGGAATATCCCATACTCGGGGATACTTTGACAGCAATTACAGCTTGAATTCTACGAGGTATAGACTCGTACAAAGTTTGAATTGTTTCCAAAGGAATTTTTGTCCATTCTTCAGCTAAAACAGTCTCCAGTTCTTGTAGCGATGATGGTGGAGGATATCGACTTCTTACTTGTTTTTCTAAACTGCACCATAAATGTTCAATAATATTGAAATCTGAGGACTGTGGTGGCCAGATAAGATGTTCAACTTCAATAGAATGTTCCTCGTGCCATTCAGTAACAAGTTTAGCTGTGTGAATTGGTGCATTATCATCCTGAAAGATTATGTTTCCCTCCGGAAACAGTTCCGCAACCATAAGATGAATTTGATCAAATAAAATGCTTAGTCTTGACTATTAATTCTGCCATGAAGGGAAACCATTGGGCTGGCGGATTTCCAAGATATAGCCACCCCCGATCATTACAGATCCTCCTCCATGCTGAAGAGTTGGAAGAAGGCAGTCTGGGTCAAATGTTTCTTTTGGCTGTCTCCACACGTATACTCGGCCGGTGGTTGGAAATAAGATAAAGGAGGACTCATCCGAGAAAATAACATTCCTCCTCTGCTCTAGGGCCCAATTCTGTAGGTTTTTACTCCAATCTAAACGCTTTGCAACGTTTGTTTTGAAAGTAGTGGTTTTCTTATTGCAGCCCTCCCGGGAAATCCGGCTTTGTGCAGCTCCCTGCAAACAGTTTTTGCTGAAACTGGGTTCTCGAGGTGGTCATTAAGCTCTGCAGTAATTTTGGGAGCTGTACTTTTGTTTTCTAACAATTCGCGTAAGAGTCCGACGGTCCCTATTTGAAAGTTTTCGTTTTCTTCCAGAGTTTTGTTTCGACAAGGAGGTTTTCCCCTCTTTCTCAACGGCTATCATTACTTTTGAGACAGTACTTCTTGATACACCAAACATTTCGGCTGTTTTCATTATGCTAGTGCCTGCCATAGTAGCACTAACAATTTGACCTCTTTTAAAGTTCGATAGATCTGTCATTTTAATGTATTTTAATTACCGTTTTTTAATGATATCTGAAAAGAAACAGCAATTGTAGCAAAGTATATTAAGCAACACTTATAATAAATAAAAAAACATAAAAATAAACAAGCTTTTGACGGTTTTATAGATAATTCAAAATTATGATGCTATGATGCTAGGTGTTTCCATTATTTTATCCAACCCGTGTATTTATGTAAGTATGTATGCATGTATGTATGTCTGGGTATGGCTTTAAACTGCATCCGGTAGGGGGGTTATTGTACGGGAGTTCCGGGGGTTTTGATGAGTGTGGAACCACCTTTTATCCACTATTGTTCTCACGTCTGCTCTGACCTGGAGTAGTAGCATCTATGTCTTAACTAGTATGTGAGCTACTGTAAGTGAAGGAGCCCTAGTTCTCATTAGAACTTCCTCCAAGGGAAACTTGTTTAAATAAAACTGATGTGCAGTGTGTTTCTGATCGTCCCAATCTCTGTTGTATCGATGGTTTTTGTAGATGATTGCGCTGAAAATGAGTTCAGTGCTGTGCAACACATTATCTACTCAAAATAAATTTAAGCACAGGAAGTTCTTGAACTCTCAGAATGTTTGTATGAACTTGTAGCATAGACTCGGGTGAAATTCCTCTTTCTCATTTATTATATATACGTGCATTCAAACGTAGCAAGGAAGAACTAGCCTTTGGCCGCTATTTGAATTACCTTGCGCTTACTACTCTGATTTGTTAGTATTGGTGCAATTTGTCTCCTACTCGGTTGTGCCAACTTGCCGCGGACAACCAATCTGAGACTCTAAATAGGATAACGTGGACAGCCTGTTTATTACCCTGTTTTAGGCTACAACTCCTAATAAAAACTCCGCTTTTCCTCACTCCGGATCTTTTAAGGTATAGCCACTGACCACGAAGACACAGCCAGTTCCAGCGACAATACCATTCCCACAGCAGCTACGTTGAGACTTACCAACTTCGTTACCATGACATTCAACAGCATTGCGGCAACCTCCTTCTTTGTCACCATCATCATGTCCTTCTTAACGTCATCAACATCATCTCTCTACGTACACAGCTCAGCAAGCAACTCATCCAGGTTCCAACAGTTTGCTGTTCGTGAATTATTTCACTACGAATCAACAGCGAATATACAACCTGCATGAACTTTTGTACCAAGTAACCCAGGCAGCAGCATCACAGCGACGATTTCACGTACGACATGTACCCGCAACCAGCTCAGCATCATAGCCGCAACCAGCTCAGCATCATAGCCGCAACTTCTTGATACAGTATTTCAACTGCCATGTACGACTGACTACGAACTGGTATTATTCATCTATCTTGTGTCTATAAACTTACTTCTCACTTCGATGGCTTATAGACGTTTTCACTGTTTTCTCCTTAAATGTACTTAACCCTTCGCATACATCTATGCCTATACACACACATTTTGTTCTTATGACAGCCAGTCAATTTTTTTCTGTACACATGACGCTCACACAGACACACATGTTATCATATCAATAAATGTTATCTTAATCATTCTTATGCGGTTGTGTCTCTTTCCATCTGGCATGTATTTGTTCTATCTAATCTTTCTTTATTGTATAAATCGTTTGATGTGTTACAAAAGAGCCATTCTCGACCCCTCATATCCCACGGTCCTTACAAACTTATTGAATTTGGGAAGTGGTTTTACCCAGTCACGAGCTGACTGCCACTGTGTATGCATGTATGTATGTATATGCTTTATCTTTTATCTTTTACTTTTTTTTCATTCATTAGACTGCAGCCACACTGGGGCACCACCTTGATGAATTTTTAGTCGAATAAATCGACACCAATTGCTAAGCGGTGGTGAGGGGGACAAACACAGATACAGACACACACACACACACATATACATACGTAATCTGATCAATAATTATCCGGACTGTTGCCATAGTAACGAAATTAAAGCATGCAGAGTAAAGCCGCTTGGTACAGATTGACCTTGAATTTTGCTGTGCATGCGCACTAAGTTTTAACGCTCTAGTTCACTTCCGTTCTTTACAACAGTGCTTCGAAGGAAAGTGACCATGACAGAGGAAGTTGAGCAGCGAATCTGTATCAAATTTTGCCAAAAGCTTGGCGATACTTGCTTCAGAGGCCTACGCAAAGTTTTCAAAAAGTTTTCATCGTTCTCGACATAATCAAGGATATCTTGTGCAATTGAAACGCGAGTGTCCTTTTGGCCAGCCGAAAGCAGTTTTGGCACAAACTTGGCAGACACGCGTCTCATACCCAAATCTTCAGTGATGGACTGAACTGAATCGTAACTAATCTGCACATCCTCTGATAACTCACGGATGGTGATTCGACAATTTCCCCTCACAACTGCACATATCTGCGATGTTTTTCGGAGTTCTGCTGGTTGCGGGTCTCCCATAATGTTCGTCAATATTGACATTTTTCGGCCATTTTGGAAACGTCTGAACCACTTGTACACTGTGTGCGCCTCATAAACTCCTTTTCATACACTTTCTACAACTTTGCGTAGGCCTTTGTGCAGGTATCGCCATGACAACAATCTGTCATGGTCAATGCAACGATCACACGCTATACATCTTCATTCTAAGCACTGCTGTAAACAGCGGAAGTGAGCTAGAACGTTAAAACTTAGTGCACAACAGTGTTCAAGGTCAATCTCTGCCAAGCGGCTTTACTCTACTTGCTTTAGCTTCGTTATTATGGCAACAGTCCGGATACTTATTAATCTGACCTAAACCAGTTGTTAAGTATCCCACCAGTGAGGATTTGATGTTAGATGGGTCGAAACAATTGTAGTGATTACTAAACATTTTCGTATCTTCCATCTGTTTCTCTCATTAATCAAAGATATATATATATATATATATATATATATATATATATATATATATATATATATCGATGAGTTCTTGAAAATTGGTTATTTTCCCTAAAACTATATATATTTTATATATACTTTATCTATAGGGGTCAATTTAATTTTAATTTTTTATAAATTGATTTTAATTGAGTTTTTTACCTGTAATTTTGGATTTTGTCCCTAATAATATTATTATATATATATATATATATATATATATATATGCATGTATGTATGTATTATGTATGCAAGTAAATCTTTCCTGTTATCTTTCTATCTTGACACTTAACAACCGGTGTTGATTTGTTTACATTCTCGTGACTTACGGGTTTATCAATAAAATTATGACAGAATAAGTTTCAAGCTTAATATAAAAGTTGTGGCCAGTCAGTTCGTCGAAACCTTTTCGAGGCTGTGTCCTAGCATGGCTGTAGTTGTAGAATAAAAGAAAATAACTAGTTCTTGCTCTTTTTTTGTTTTTGTTTACTTTCGACCACGTTGTAAAGTGTGGTCTTCCATTATTATTTCGAATGTGTATTTGTTTATCTTTACGTTCTGGGTTCAAATCTCGCCAAAATCGACCTTGCCTTTCATCATTCGGAGTCAATAAACTCAGTGCCAGTCGAGCACCCGCGTCGATGTAATCGACTAGTCCCCGACCTTTAAAATAGCGAGCCTTTTGCCAAAATGTGGATGAGTATATGCGTGTTTGTTCTTTGCTGTTCACTAATATAGCTGTCGAATCAACGACGCCAAATAGACGACAGCAAGTAGACGGCACCAAAAAGACGGTACCAAAAAGGCGGGACCAATAAAGCGGCAACAAGTAGGCGGTACCAGAATGGTGGAACCAAATAGAAGGTACCAACAGGCGGCATCATGTAGGCGGAACCAAATAGGAGGTACCAAATAGACGTTACCAAAAAGGCTGGGCCAAAACATTTCATAACCTTTCAGAGTCTGTGTTTTGTTGTATTTGTTGGTTTCTTTAAAGGTTAAGAAATGGATTTTTTGTTCGTTCTTTGTAGTTGTTTATATTAGTTTTCCCTTATGCTTTATTACGTAATTTTATATTCCTACGTTGGATATTTTTGTTATAGATTTCTTGTTGTATAAGGCCACTACTTCTCTGTATCAGTAAATGTGATCATTCTCTATCACATTCTAAATGAAGTCTGTCTGGTGTTGTCAATCTATTCAGCGTCTTGTTGGGAATATTATAAATTTTATTACTGGATCACTTAGAGTGTTGATGCTTATTACCTTCGTTTTTGCATGTTTTATGCATTGCTCTAATAAGCTTTTAATATTTCTTCCTACCCTACCGCTATCTTTCCATTTCTCTCTCTCTCTCTCTCTCTCTCTCTCTCTCTCTCTCTCTCTCTCTCTCTCTCTCTCTCTCTCACTATCTCCTTCTCTTTGTTGTACTCTGCCTCGTTCATCGGTATCCAAGTAATTATGAGTCTGTATTTAGTGTAATTTTCACATTTCAGTTTCTTTATCTGGTCTGATATCAGCATTTTCAATAAATTTTCCTCCCTTCAAGTGTGTCCTCGCACATTTTTCTAATCTGAATCTCGTATCAATTTCTCTTGTAAATCTGTGTCGTAATGTTTCTAGTTGTTTCTCTTTTGCAGCATATAGATGAAGACCATCCATATACAAACGATGGTTGTCTGTCTTACTACTTCACTCGTATCCATGTCCAGTCCTGTTTAACATGACATGTAAAGGAATTAGTGTTAGGCACAAAAGGAAAGGCAACAGGAAGTTCCTTTGAGACAGTCTTTTTTTTAATTGGTACAGGTTTTGTTTTTCTATAAATCTCTCATTTGTTTGTATCCGTAGAATCGTTTCTCATTTACCGTAGAATCGTATGTCATTTATTGATGACATCTTTCATATACCTGCTAATCATTAGTGCTATCTTATTTGTGACTTTTTTAACAAAATCCAAATGCAGGAAAACACTGGCCACAGCCGTCCTATAGTTAATCCGTTCATACACAGGCCTTTTTCTCTCCTAAAAACGGGTTTTACTCCAGATGTTTGTGATATTATTCTGTTATGTTATTACCATTAAGTCCTTTTAAGCTGTAGTAAGGATTTGTAGCTTTTAGGGTATCTTTAATCTTGGTCTGGCATTCTCAACGGGGGCGATGTTGCATCCTAGGTGGCGAACATTCAGCTGAAGGGAATGATAATTTGTCACAAACAAATGGATATATATTTTTAAATACTTTATGTAAATGTGAACATTCGTAAATAATTATATTTTGCGATGGCGAATTAACAAACGCAAGGCAAAAAGTTGCCCATGTGTTCGTACACTTACATGTAACCAATGTATTAAAATGAAATTTGACGAAAATAGTATCATAATGTTATATTATAAATAATAGGGATATGGTACTTATGTAAAAAAAAAAATTAACTTTCCTCTTGCGTATTGAAAGAACATAAAACAATGAAGTAAATTCCGTCTATTTGGTGCCGCGTTTTTGATGCCCTCTATCTTTAAAGTTATTTTTAAAGCTTTTTCTTCATTATTCAGGTCATTTACGATTTAGATGAGTTATTTTTTTATAATTAGTTACAAATACCATAATTAGAAGTACAAAAAATATGTCAACTAATTGTAAATGACCTGAGTAATGTAGTCTGCTGCTATTAATTTCGAAGAAAAAAACTTTAAATGCCTTTAAAGATAAGGATACAAACGCTTGAAGATTACCAACAACAACAATAATAATTGGTTGTCAGATCGATTGGTGCGTACCAGTCTTTCAATAGTAGTTGTTACAAGCGTGTGTTGCTCAATTATTACCATACTGATAGTAATGGTACTCTGATAATATTGATTTCAAATTTTGGCACAAGGCCAGCAATTTCAGGGAGGGGGTAAATAGGTTACATTGACGTCAGTGCTCAACTGGTACTTATTTCATCGACCCCAAAAAGATGAAAGGCAAAGTCGACCGACAGAATTTGAACTCAAACAGGAAGACGACGAAATGTCGATAAGCATTTTTCCCGGTAGAATTTTTTCTACCAGCACGCCGCATTCAATTAGGCATTAATATTACCACAACACGTTCTCGGTTCAATTTCCACCGAGGTCCAATTTACCTTTCATCTTTTCAGAGTCGACAAAATAAGTACCAGTTGAGTACTGGGACGATGTAATCGACTTACCCCTCCCCCCGAAAGTGTAAAATCAATAGTGCCAAACTTTAAAATCAATATTAATAACTAATTGCAAAGTATTATTTTTCTAAAATTCTATTTTCATGCCCTTTGCCTCTATAATCATGGCTTGCAAAAAGAGAAGTGTAGACAGTATGTAGAAATTTTGCTTCATCGAAAACAGCCTATATGTCTCATACGCAACAGCTCATTTTCTGATAAAGCTATGAAATTAGATCTCACAGCAAATAAGATCAGAATATTTAAAATGGATAGAACTAAGTAGTGATTTATTTTCATTTGAAGTACAGCCATGGACGACGGATCGTTTTGGCTGTGATATAGGATCCATCAGTGAAATTTCCAAGAACTTATTGAACTAAAATGTAGATACAAATTTACAAGAGGTGGAATAACTGGATTATGATTGTCAAATATATCTAAACAGTTGTATCCAAACATAGGATCTGAAATTACTAAAATACTATAGTGCTTTCCAGCTTCGTAACTGGTAGAATGTGGATTGAATGCAGAGAATAAAACCTTAACAAAGAAAGAAATATGAGCTATGAATGAATTCGAGAAGATATTAGACTATTAAAACTCACAAATTTTAGTTCAAATATAAAAATGTAACAGCAAAGTATCAAGTACAAGAGTCACATGAAAAAAAAATAAGTAAAGTAATGTGTCATTTTCATTTAATATATTTGGAGATCGACTGCTTTGGAAAAATAGCGAAAAGTGGATGATAGGAGGCAAAAGATTGACCAGTAAATCAGACAAGTGTTTTTTTTTTTCTGGTCTTGTCAGTATTTCATTAAATTACTGTTAGCATATTAGTAGTCCCAGTTAAATATTTCAATCAAGAGTTTTGTGGGTGCTATCGTGTACTGGAGCCTTGCAGTTGTTCGTTTCTAGAATCGGCCAGGCTATTTCTTGTGTTAATATGGCCTCCTCTTACGACGGTTCATTATTTTTGAACAAATGTCGTTTGTGGCGATCGTTTCCCTCTCCCTCCCCCTCCCTCAGATCCTCTTATTGTTAGTACTGCATTGAATTACATCTTATTTAATTGTATTATTTGATTTGACTAAAATAAACATATTCAATTTGAGTGTTTATTCAAGAAATCTATCGCTTTTTAAACAGCGGGATTTCTATTATTTTTTTTCTCGATAATATCATATATCATTTAATTTAACCTGTTGATAATGATGTTTGAGTGTGTTTTAATTTTTTCCGTTGGGCAGAATTGCGGGATGGATTTCTTTTTATTGTCATTATTAAGCTTTGTCTGGGAGAAATACTTTCGTTGATCATGAAGAAAATATATCCTTTTAATTATTTATTTCTCCCTTTAGGTGAATATTATGTTCATGACTTTCATTTAAAGAGCTCCTATTCTTAAACATTCCTCATATTCCCTTTTATTTATATTTTCTGTTGGTCTGATTTTTATTGGTCACTAATATATATACGTGCGTGTTGGGGGAGGGGGATATGGTTTCTTTATGTTCTGCTCTTTGTTTACGCAATGTGATTTGTTTTTGTTCGCTATTTGTCTTTTTATGATACATTATTTCTTTTAAATAATCAATTCCAATTGGGTGGGACTTTGAGAACGTATCTCCATATTTCAGCTATTCTCATCCTCATGTGTTACTAACAGGGAAACCTGATGTCGAGGGTCGTACTTCACCAGCCCTGGACCGCCTTCAGCAGAGATGTCAAGTGTACGGCTCGCTGGTCGGATACGGCCTGCGGTAATATTTATTCCAGCTTCCGGTATAATTTTAGGAAGAATTTCTTTCTAATTTAGAACATTCTGCATGCATTCACACGGAACTAGATTAGATTCATGATTAACACCAGTTCCAGTTAGTCAAGTCAATGTACTTTAGAGAACCTTTTGTTTTCCTAACGATTGAATAAGAAGTTTATGAATTCATATTCAGTCGATTCCAGTGATATGAACGACAGTAAAAGATTTTACAGTAGAGATAGAGTAAGTTTTCTATCAAACCTTGATCTTCTTAAGAACGATATGCATTCATTTGGGCAATTTCTGTCTCTTTTCCCTCTCTAAGGGTTCTTATTTCAGAGGATTGTATATGTATATGAATGTGTATGTGTGCGCGTGTGTATGTATTATGCATGTGTATATGTATATATATATGTATATATATATATATATATAAATATAGATAGATATAGATAGATAGATGCATACATATTTGTATATACACACACATATATATACATATATACATATACATGCACGTGCGCGCGCGCACACACACACACACACACACACACACACAGCATGTGAATCTCTGCATAGAAACTTTGCTAACATCTCATATTCGTTCCTTCTTTTATTGTTGATAAATTCATTATAGTGTATATTGAATCCCTTATCCATTTACTTTGGTGTATATTATGAAGAGGGTTTTGAGGAATAATCGTCCGCCCCATTCGGCCCGCCAGATCTAGTTTTTGTTTTAATCCAGCCTACAAACCTCTGAGCTCGAAGCTTTGATCAGTAGAAACATTTCTACTAGCAGCCATGATGGAGACAAGGATACAGAGTGAGGTTACGTCGCTGTTGGGAATAGTAAAAAGAGTAAGAGTGACAAATATAGAGTGAACCAAAGCAAAAGGCAAACATTGGGCTAGGAGCCCCTCATGAAGAGGCCTCCACTTCTCACCCTACTTTCTCACTGAGTGTTCTAACCGAAGGGAGAACCCTATCCATCTTACTCTAATGATGGAGATAAAAGATAACAAACCAAATACTGTAGAGGTTGAGGCGGCAAGAACCAAGCACTCAAGGTTATTAATGGTTGATAAAGACGATTTTAAAGATCTGCTGTCACTTCAAAAACATCTTTACGGCCTGGCTAAGGCCCAAATGCACATAAGCAATTTCGGAAATCCCCGTTTGACCACGGTGAGATTTGAACTCAAAACGTGTTATAATCCTAGTAAAAGCATCTGACATAGACTCAAGGGCTAAAATTTGAGGAAAGGGAACGGTGCTAATGAAGGCGCGTGATCGATCGCTGTAAATGAGTAACTCTATGTCGAACTAGCGTTCAGTCCTGGGGTAATAGTGCGAAGATCTCGCTCATTTATGCGCCATGGAAACTGAACTTGTGAGTCCTAGAACTCGAGAATAATTGTCCAGAGCTTGATGATGATGATGATAATGATGATGATGATGATGATGATGATGATAAGTAGGAAAAGGAGGGAGGATTATAGACGGATAAATCAATTCCAGTACTTGATTTGCACTTTATTTCATAGAACACACCCCACCCCCACCCCCGAAAGATAAAAGGCAAAGAAGATTTTGATATAATTTGAACTCAGAACATGTCATATTTAACAATAACAACAACCTTATCAACAACATCAGTAATAAACAAGAACAATAGGATGCATGTGACGATTCTACATTCAATTTAGATTTATTAGTTTGTCATTTTGCGTTCTATTATTCACAAGTCAGAAGAATTGAAACAATAATAATAATAATAATAATAATGATAATAATAATAATAATAATAACAACAACAACAATAACAATAATTATTATTATAACAATAAGAATAATGGTAATTTTTTAAAAACAAATCATACATACCTAATTTGTTCACCTCTAATGTGTGTCACCTTTTGTGAATTTTCCATCATAATCATGCTTTGTATTGTTTTAAATCTTGTAGGTTTTAGGGAATTTTCAAAATTATTTTTAGAAGTTTTTTGATATTTTTTTCCATTCATGAATAGATTTCAATGACGTACATACACATTCGAATTTCGAAAAAGTTTGTGTTTGTGTGTGTGTGCGCGCGTTTATATTTATGTTTGTGTGTGTTTGTAGTTGAGTTGTGGGTCTGTGTATATATTTCTGTCTTTGTGTTTAAGTACGTGCTTGTATATTTTTTAATTGTGAATATGTGCGTATATTTGTGTGTTTATGTATGTACACGTATCCGTGAGTGTATGTGTGATAGTTTTGTGTTCATTCATGCGTACGTGTGCATCTATTTCTATAACTGTCTTGTAGTTATATATCTATGCATACATGTGTACGCACGCACAAACACAAATACACACGCACATCTATATATATGACGGGCTTCTTTCAGTTTCCGTCTACCAAATCTATTCACAAGGCTTTGGTCGGCTCGAGGGCATAGTAGAAGACACTTGCCCAAGGTGCCACGCAGTGGGACTGAAGCCGGAACCATGTGGTTGATAAGCAAGCTACTTACCGGATAGCCACGCCTGCGCGTATTACATATATATATATATATATATATATATATATATATATATATATTCTTTTATTCTTTTACCTGTTCCAGTCATTTGATGGGGCCATACTGGAGCACCACTATATATATATATATATATATATATATATATATATATATATATATATATATATATATATATATGCATATGTATATATATATATGTATATATACATACACAGATATATACGCATGTGCATGTCTGCATAAGTATGTGCATATATGTCTGTCTTTCTGTGTGTGTGTATTTGTTTGTGTGTGTGAGTGTTTGTGTGCGAGTGTGTGTGTGTGTGTGTGTGTGTGTGTGTGTGTGTGTGTATTTGTTTGTGTGTGTGAGTGTTTGTGTGCGAGTGTGTGTGTGTGTGTGTGTGTGTGTGTGTGTGTGTGTGTGTTTGCTCCTTTGTTTATGTGTATGCATTCGTGATCTTTTATTCTTTCATTTGTATCAGAAGATTTGTAACAATAGAAGGAAAACAAAAATCATTGAAAAATAGAAATAAACAAATTTTAAAAATAAATAGTTTCTGAATAAAATAAAGTGTCGTTTCGCTGAGGATGCAACTGGTAGTTTATTGCTTTCACTTGGGGTAGGAGAGTTGATGGGAGGGAGTAAGTTTTTTTTTCTCTTTTTTTTTTTTGAATTTTTAATTTTTTTCCTTTGTTTTGTTTAGTTCTTTTTTTTTTAGATTTTTTTTTTTTTGTTTGAAGCAAAAAGTTAATTATCGTTTAAAACAGCATAAAACCGGGAAACGATTCTGAGCATCTATTAGACCGACCGCCAATTGGTCGAGGCAAATTAACACCTCTCACACGGAGTATTGTAATATTTTCGTCATGTCCTTGGAAGAAATTAACAGAGAATTTTTTTAAAATTAACAAATACGGTTTCGTCAAACTGTAATAAGATGGAAGTCTACTTTTAGAGCGGGGGGTGAAGTAATTAACATGTTTTGCCACGGTATTCCCAGCCACGATATTCCATGGCGTTGGGAAAAGAAGAAAAGGAAGTATCGGTAGTCTTAGTAGTTTTTGTTCTTGTTGTTGGGGAGATAATTATTTTGTTTATAGCTATGCCTGTGTAATGATGTGGGTATAAACACCGATGGTCCGAGATATACTAATTGTGACCAGCTTGTTATGTTCACCAAACAACATTTTTCAAGTGTGTACGATAAAAGAAAAGCAGAAAGGTGTAGTTTCAGGCCCAGCGAGTGATCGTATTACCTCATGAGATGTAATGTCGTATTGTTTGTGTGGATGGCTTTGGTGGTGGTTGTAGCGATGATCTATGTTGTCCTGGTGGTGATGGTGGGGGTTGTATGATGGTTGTTGTCTGTAATGATGCTTATTGTTGAGCTGGTGGTGCAGGTGGCGCTGGTGGCTTTTGTTGTCATAGAGGTCATAGGTGTGGTGCTAGTAGTGGCGGTGGCGGTTGTAGTGACGACGGTGGTTGTGGTGATGGTGATGTCTGAGGTGGTGGACGTCGTGATGAAAGTGGTTGCGGTGGTAGTGGTAGTTGTGGTGATGGTGATTATGATTTTCGCGGTTGTGGCAGGGGTGATGGTCGTAATGGTTGTAGTAGTGATGGCGTTTGTGGTGGTGGTGGCGACGGCGGTTGTGATTGGTAGTGATTGTGGTGGTTGTGGTGGTGGTTGTGGTGGTTGTGGTTATGGTGATGATTATGGTGGTGTTTTTTATTGTTGCCGTGGAGGTAGTAGTGCTGCTTTTTGGCTGGGGTACCGGGGTAGAGAATCGTTACGTCTGTGATAGTGTTCATTAGATATTGCAGTAGTTGTTGCATTATAGTGCGCTAAAGTATAGTGTGCAACAGTGTATAGGAATGCATTGAGGTGGTGTTAGACGTAGCATGTCGTAGTATATCGCAGGGTTGATTGGATTAGTATACTATAGTATGATTAGTATACTATGGTATGAAATTATTTAGTGACATTTGCCAAAACGTGCTGTGTAGCGTTGTCTGGCGCATTGTGACATGGCGAGGTGTAACATAGAGTTTTGTAGCGCCGCGTTTAACAGTGTAGTTTGTTTGTTATATTACAATATGGTATAGTGTTATTATTCTTGTTGTTGTTTAGTCCCCGGGAAAATCAATTAGATTCTAGTTGCGGCCATTCCGATTTCTTTCTCAGATCGATAGCTATATACAGGTATATCTTTACTACATATGTACATATCTACATATGTGTGCGTATATATATATATATATATATATATATATATATATATATATGTATATGTATGTGTGTGTGTGTGTGTGTGTGTGTGTGTGTGTGTGTGTATATATATATATATATATATATATATATATATATATATATATATATATATGTTGTTTACAAATGCCATAGACGATTAAAACACCTCGATGGCCGACAACCGAGAGAGCAAGCTGGTTTCCGTAAGAGACAATGTATGATAGATCATATATTCACGGTAACACCCCTCATAGAACGAGCGGACGAATACAAGCTTCCTCTATGTATCGCTTTTGTTGATTACGAAAAGAACTTCGATAGCTTCGAGATGGACGCAGTATTGAAATCTGGAAATTCAAGGTGTCTAGCCGCAATACAACAAACTGCTCTGAGATACAAGCTCTGGATGCACAACAGATATAGCTCTGCTATCACCGCCAGTAAAGGTTCCAATTCAGAAGGATGTCAAGCAAGGAGATACCTTCTCTCTAAAGCTCTTTACCGTATGTCTAGAAATGGTCATCAAGGACATCAACTGGATAACTGGATTGAACATCAATGGCGAGTAACTAACACACCTCCGATTCGCAGATGACATTGTACTCATTGCTGAGACCACGGATCAGCTGCAGACCATGATGACAGAGCTGAACACTCAGAGCTTAATAGTAGGTCTTAAAATTAATCACACAAAAACAAAATATATGCGGTCGGAAGACATAGTACAAGACCAAATAGCGGTGGGAAGCGATAATATCGAGGTGGTAAAGGAGTGCATCTACTTGGGACATACATTGAATGTGCGCCGAAATATGGATGCTAAAATTTCAAAGAGAATAAGAGCAGGATCAAAGGCATTTAAGTCAATAAAGGATATGCTCCAAACAAAGCCAGACAATGCCATACATGCCAGAATCTTCAATAGCATCGTCCTAACCACGCGTTTATACGCAAGTGAGACGAGGGCTACTATGAAGAGAATAGAACATCGTTTGGTTACGATGCAAAGAGCCATGGAAAAATTCATGCTAAGAACATCACTAAGAGAACATATTCGAAATGAGATAATTCAAGAAAGGAGAGGAGTGAAAGACATGATCGCAGAGTACCGAAAGCACAAAGAACAAATGAACTCGTGCAGTTGGTGGGTGGTATCCAAGAGATGGGAGTCTTTTAGATAGGAAGACGATTTAGTCAATGGAATAAAACGGTACAATCAAGATAGAATTGGAAGTGCATTGTGACCAACAGTGTAGAACAACTTCTGATGATCGTTACTCTTATATATATATATATATATATATATATATATATATATATATATATATATATATATATATATAGTTTTAGGGAAAATAACCAATTTTCAAGAACTCATCGATGAAAATCCACTATCACATATAGAAAAATTAATAATTAAAAGCACAATAAATGAGTATAATATAAAGTAAAGTAAATATCATAAGATAAATATAATAAAAAGATTACACGTGTTTCATAACCAATTTTCATATAGAAAAGAAATTTAAATCGATTTAAATTTCTTTTCGATTTAAATTTCTTTTCTATTTGAAAATTGGTTATGAAACACGTGTAATCTTTTTATTATATTTATCTTATGATATTTACTTTACTTTATATTATACTCATTTATTGTGCTTTTAATTATTAATTTTTCTATATGTGATAGTGGATTTTCATCGATGAGTTCTTGAAAATTGGTTATTTTCCCTAAAACTATATATATTTTATATATACTTTATCTATAAGGCTCAATTTAATTTTTTATAAATTGATTTTAATTGAGTTTTTTACCTGTAATTTTGGATTTTGTCCC
>NC_142951.1:18435743-18445743 GCF_046866305.1 Octopus bimaculoides | reverse complement strand
TTAGTTAGCGGATAATTTTGTATATATTTATGTAATTTTCACTTGTCTAGCCCGCATACGTTTTGTTACTTCGCTAAATTTCCCTTTGAGAACAATTCAGTCTTAGTAGACACACTACATGTGATCTTCTTCTAGCACATTAACAGTCCACTTAGTGGTCTCCTTTATATATACATAAATATATATATATATATATATATATATATATATATATATATATATATATAATTTGACTGAACGCCACACATCCATTCCAAGTTTATATATGTATATATTCATGTATATATGCATGTATGTGTAATATGCACACATATACATATGTATACATACACACATACACTCACATGAGTGTATGAGTGTGTGTGTGTGTGTGTGTGTGTGTGTGTGTGTGTGTGTGTGTGTGTGTATGTCTGTATGTGTGTGCGTCTACGTTCCTATGTATGTATGCGCGTATGTGTGTTTGTGAATGCCTTCTAAACTGTAAAATATTTGATTTAATGTTATTTGTTTCCCTTGGGTTATGTCCGGCTGTCGATTTTATAGAAGGATGAAATAGTGCTACACATGGCTACCGACGACTTGGAATTTTAAGATCTTTATACTAATGGAGAAAAAAGTAATATTAAATGTGCAAATTTTGTACTCCTTCTTCTGAACTCTTTGATTTAATTTCAAACTTTCAAACGCGCATTTACTTTAATCAGAAGGAACTATTTCTCTATGGCAGCTGACGACAAGGAGTACACGACGTCCATAAATACGCTTGTATTTATATTGGTAGGGGCAGAAAGGGGCTTAGAATGGGAAAAGGAAATGTAAATCAGTTGCTCACAGCCAACTGTAGTCGTAGTAGTAGTAGTAGTAGTAGTGATGGTGATGCTAATGGTAGTTATGATGGTAGTAGTTTCACGGTGGTTATGGCGACGGTGAGTTACATTAGTCACAACAAACTTAGTTGGAAGTACAATATTAGTAATAGTGTTTGTGATAGTGATGGTGGGGGTGAGGTGGTAATGATGATGATGGTGGAGAATCGAAAAGTAAATAATAGGGTTGGTGGCTGTTGCGATTAGTGTTGTTGATGGTGTGAGTAGTAGTAGTAGTAGTAGTAGTAGTAGTAGTAGTAGTAGTAGTAGCTGTTGTAGTAGTAGTAGTAGTAGTAGTAGTAGTAGTAGTAGTAGTAGTAGTAGTTGTTGTTTTTGTTGTTGTTGTTGTTGTCGTAGTAGTAGTAGTAGTAGTAGTAGTAGTAGTAGTAGTAGTAGTAGTAGTAACCGTTGTGGCGAAAGCAGAAAGGTTAAGGTGTGCCAGCAACAGGCGTGATTACCGTGATGGTTGCTATGGTGATGGCGACGGCGACGGCGTCGGTGGTGACTGCAGCTGCAATTGCGGCGGCGGCGGCTGTGGTGACATCGACGGCGACGGCGGCAGCGGCTACAGTGGCTGCGGCCGCGAGTGCGGCGTCTGAGACGATCTTTTGGTCTCGTTCCGGTTTCATTAGTCAATTCCATTCGTTGCTGTGGTTTTGATTCTTATCAACAGTTTCTTGTTGGTGGGGCTGGTGTTGTGGGGAGTGGTGGTGGTGGTGGTGGTGGTGATGTTTATTCTGTTGCTCACGTTGACGTTGCGGTGACGGGGATGGTGGTGGTGGTGGTGGTGGTGGGGTTGGTGACGGTTGCGGGGGGGATTTTTCTTGAGGCCATTGTTGTTCCTGTTGCTGCTGTTGCTGTTGATGCTGCTGCTTTTGCTGCTGCAATAGCTGAGGTTGGTGCTGTTGTTTGTGTTGTTTGTACTGTTGCTGATCATGCTGCTGGTGCTGTTGAGTTTGCTGTTGCTGTTGCTGCTGCTGCTGCTGCTGCTGCTGCTTTTGCTCCTCCCCTTCCGTTTTGCTTACTTCCACCTGCTGCTTCCGCCTAGAAGTACCGGGTGCCAGAAGCAAAACTTCTCCAGCAGCCACCTCTCGTTTTTTCACCACAGGTCTCGGCCGACTAATTGACTTCAGATCTAGGGGCTTCACTGTGCCACTGCCCTCGTCGAAACTGTTGGTTTTCTTTCTACTATTGCTTTTAAAATTATTGCTGCTGTTATTGCTGTTGCTTCCATTGCTTCTCCTGTTATTGTTGTTGTTGCTGCTGCCGCTGGTGTTGTTATTTTTGTTGTTATTGTTTGTCATGACGTCCATCTCCAACATAACTGTTTGTTCCTTCAGTTTCTCCCGTCTCTTCTCATGTTCGGCGCTCGCCGCCGGGTGTCGAGGCGCTTGATGACGACCGGGTATTTTACATCCACCATTGCTCTCGGCAGAAGATTTCTTCGGTTTGTTGGAGTCAGTGTTCTGCTCTTTGGTGATTGTCGCACTTTTCAATCCTGTATGCTTGTCTGCTCCATTCACCAACCATGCAGCGGTCGTCTTTGTCCCTTTCGAGATATCTGTAAAACATATTGAGATAAGATATATATGTTAATAAATATTTGTATAAAATACAAGTATAACTGCACAAATAGATAAACAAATTAACATATAGGTTGTTGAGTGAATAAGTGGAGATATGGTCAGTTGGTGTAGTGAGTGTGGGGTTAGAAAGTCGAGTGGGTGGATGGTGAATAGGAGTGGAGAGGAAGTCAAACAAAAATAGAAAGGAGTGAAAATAGGCATCAGAGTGCGCTTGTGTGTGTATGTATGTACCTTTCCCCTAAAAGAGTCGCCTTCCCCACGGCTTTGTCAAAAATTATAGGAACTTCCTCTATCCTTGGAAATCTGTTCTGCCCATAGACAGGATCCTGACAGGTGCTGTTGTTTCGGGTCAGAAGGGGCCTGTGATTAATGGTGACGAAAGGGCGACTCCACGTTTTCCACAAACTCAGATCTCCCAAACTGGAGCCCCACCATCAGATGTAGTTGGATGTCATACCTAGGAGAAACATACACAGACATAAAATTTGCAATGCTTGTCACTAGAGTCTACCCTGGCAGTCAAGAGTGGCAAAGGTACTGTACAAGCTTTTGTCACTTACATTCAAGGATGTACAAATGTCTCACTATTATAAGATGGCTACCATCTAACTAGATGTGCGTGTGTGTGAATACGTATAACAATGTTATTGAATGGTCTCCCTAACTTGAAGGGTGACTAATAACATCTTGAGCTAATGAAAACCAATAAAGAAATTGTGGTGCCATGTTAATTCGACAAAGGTAAGAGAATTGCAGCAAATACAAACCGACAAATACTTTAAAATTGATTAATGACATAGCACTCCGGCGAAAGAGCGTGTCTGGAAAGTTCTTCTGGGCATTGTTAGATCAGTATTGCAGGCATATTAAGTCAATACTTAAAACAAACGCTAAAATTAATAGGCATCGATACAAATATATAACTGTTAATATATTCTTTAGAGGTAGGTAAGAAAGTGACATAGCAGGATTAAACGGGAAAACAATGTGATTGATAAAGATGATGATGGTGGCGGGTGATAGTGGTGGTGGTCGTGGTGGTGACTACGACGACCGTGATGATAATGATTACAATGATGACAATGATATGTAGAATATTTGTCGAATATACCATCAAAAATCTGTCACATGTATTATTCACAGCGAGGCTCTACAATATAAAAAAAACGCAAACAAAACCGTCCATCGAGGGCCAATTAGGGAATCGCACATAACTTACTGACAACCCTGTTCACCAAAAGGAAGTTCTCGTTTCGAATAATCCGATCTACCATAAACCCAAGGCAAGAATTTGGTATGGGAGTGGCGTTGTTGATTAAATCTATTCCAATATTTGGCTGGTACTTTATTTTAACGACCACGGAAAGATGAAAAGCACTGCAGGATTTGAACTCAAAGCGTAAAGAACCAGAACTAATCATCGCAAGGCATTTTTGTCATGCATGAAGGCGCGTGGCCCAACAGTTAGGAGTGTTGCCTTCACGATCGTAAAATCGTGTTTTCGGTTCCCGGACCAAATGGTGCGTTGTGTTCTTGAGCAAAAACCTTCATTTCACGTTGCTCCGGTCCACTCAGCTGCCAATGGGTCACCTTGCGATGGACCGACGTTTCGTTCAGTGGAAATGTGATCTCGGTTACTTCATGCCATGAAGCCTGGTAACCAGCCTTAGAAGCTCTCAGACTCGAGATTATACTTACTTTTTCTATTTATTTCGTCAGACGCTCTGATGAGTCAACGAAAGATTTGTATATTTACGTCAGTTACTGTTGTTACAGCTTCAAAGCATCCTAAATAATGTTATTAAAGCAATTAGCGAGGCTATTAAAATGCAATTTAGCTGGACATATGTACTAAATCGGCAATACAAGGCAACAGAGATGTCTGCCAGATGAGTTGAAACTGCGGAAAGAAGAGATAAACCACCAGTTGAGTAATTACAGTTTGCAGATAAACTACAAGTTATGTAATAACGTGGTTTAATTGATCAAAGAAAATAGTGTGTCTGTAGGTATTAATGTTTGGTTGTGTTTGTGATAATATATACTTGTGCGTGTTGATGTGTATTTGTTTGCGTGTAGAGTGTGTGTGTGTGTGTGTGTGTGTTTGAAAATGTAGAGTGTGTGTGTGTGTGTGTTTGAAAATGTGGTTGTGGACGATGTCTCTATGCGTGTAAGCATATAGTAGTGCATTGCATGTATCTGTATTGGTTTTTGGATGTGGATGTATATGTGTATATCTGCATCCGTCTGTTTTGCGCTTGTATAATGTATGTATATATGTATGTATATGTGTGTATGCCTTTGTATGTATTTTCTTGTATGTATGTATGTATGTATGTATGTATGTATGTATATGTGTTTGTATGTATGTGTATGTATGTATGTCTTCTATGTATGTATGTGTGTATGTGCAGATTTGTATGTTTTATGTATGTATCCTCATGCATAAAGTTGCATATCTAGACATGCTCATGTATATTTAAATTATAAACATCTGGAAAGCTTTACAGATTTTTACAGTTCCAGTGATGGATTGGATCTGCTGTCTTCGAATTAGCATTCTTCTTTCTGGTTTTGAGAATCCTAATTTCACAAAATTTTATTCAGGCATTGTGTTACATATCTCAGAGCCCCAATGATTATAAGTATAAACCTGACCTTGTAATCTGCATAGAGTAACCGCAGATTTCTCAATAGTTCAGCATAGGCGTTCTCTTTTTCACTGATCTTCAGCTTTATGTTAACGTCCACTGGGCAACTAATTTCCATAACTGTGCAGTTTCTCTTCTCTATCCCAAATCATTATATCAGGTCTGTTGTGCTCACATTTTATTGAGGTCTTCACTGGTACATTCCACCAGCATTCCTTTTTATTATGAGTGTCTGTGGCTTTTACCATATTATGGGTTCTTATTTGTCCTCGGGATTATCCTTCCGACGGATTTCATTATAGAGTGTCCTAGCTACAACATCATGCTTCATCGGCAGATAATACCCTGGTGACATTTTCGGACAACTGCTTATCGTGCGTGATATCTTCAGTGTGAACTCCACAAAGACTGCATCAGTTGTCACATTTTACGGCCTTTTCTGCGTCTCTATCCCTTTTGTGCATCAAGTTCCTGGATTGCAAACGCATACCCTTCAAAATGGGAGGTAGTAATCCGGGTTATTGGTCCAAGATGAACTGCCTTGATGATCGATGTTACTATCATCACGGAGCTTTCTACTAACATATCCATGCATAGTCTTCTGCTCCTATAGGCTCACCTTTTCTTCTGATGATACGTTGCGACTTCTTTGGTGTCGCCTTCCAAGACTTATGATGCCATCAGCCTCATATATGCAAACTTGGTCAAGGGATGGACTTCGACACTTGGTGGTTAGATGTTGCCGAAGGGATATGATGGTACATTCAAATGCAGTTTGGATCGATGTTAAGCTTGTGCAGCCTCGTTTCTGTTTATGGGGGAATCATGTGTGCTCGTTAGTATTTTTCGAGTTTTCACATCAATGACTCAGATTTCATCAAGCGTTCAATCAAGCAGACTAAATGTTGGCATGAGTACTAGCACTGCAACAACATTGTGAGCCAGTTTTTTGAATGCAGAGAGTTCTGAGGTCCAAATTTTCTTTATTCGGCTGTAATATTCTTTAGAGACACATATTTTGTTACAGGTGCCATTGTAAGATATATTTTCATCCACCCCTAGATACCTGTAACATTCCTCGTCAGATACTGGGGAAACAGTTAAATTATTGATGAAGATGTTAGTTGTCTGGTTTATAGCTTTCCCCCTTTTCACAACCATATAACATTTATCCTGATGTATGTATGTATGTATGTATGTATATATGTATGTATGTATGTATGCATGCCTGTATGAATGTATATACGTTTTTTCTGTCTGTTTATATGTGCTTTAGTTGTATATGTGCATGAGTGTGTGTCTATCTGTGCATGACTGTTTATACATATGTTTATATTTGTGTGTGCATTTACGCCAGTTCCTCTGATTCTGTCTGAGCGTGTGAGATTCTGTTAAATGTTATGAGAACGACAATGATTAAGGATTAGTTTGATGGATTCAAATTTACACGTATTTGAAGAGAACTTTATTCTTATTGTTATTATCATTATTATTATTATTATTATTATTATTATTATTATTGTTATTATTATTATTATTATTACTTTAAGGCGGCGAATTGGCAGAGTCGTTAACACGCCGGGCAAAATGCTTAGCGGCATTTCGTCTGTCTTTTCGCTCTGAGTTCAAATTATACCGCAGTCGTCTTCACCTTTCGAGGTCGATGAAATAATTACCAATTGATGTAATCGTCTCACCCTTACCTCTAACGTGCTGGCCTTGTCCGAAAATTATTATTATTATTATTATTATTATTATTATTATTAAAATTAAAAGAAGAGTGCCATTTGTTATCTAGTGAACGATATTTCGACATCTCGAGTGTCTTCAACTGGTTCAAAAAATAAATTTGTCAATCTACTTCATTTTGGTTAATATAGAAAGGATTGAGGTAACTCCTCCTGAAGATATAGAGTCAAAATTAAAAGAAGAGTGCCATTTGTTATCTAGTGAACGATATTTCGACATCTCGTGTGTCTTCAACTGGTTCAAAAAATAAATTTGTCAATCTACTTCATTTTGGTTAATATAGAAAGGATTGAGGTAACTCCTCCTGAAGATATAGAGTCAAAATTAAAAGAAGAGTGCCATTTGTTATCTAGTGAACGATATTTCGACATCTCGTGTGTCTTCAACTGGTTCAAAAAATAAATTTGTCAATCTACTTCATTTTGGTTAATATAGAAAGGATTGAGGTAACTCCTCCTGAAGATATAGAGTCAAAATTAAAAGAAGAGTGCCATTTGTTATCTAGTGAACGATATTTCGACATCTCGTGTGTCTTCAACTGGTTCAAAAAATAAATTTGTCAATCTACTTCATTTTGGTTAATATAGAAAGGATTGAGGTAACTCCTCCTGAAGATATAGAGTCAAAATTAAAAGAAGAGTGCCATTTGTTATCTAGTGAACGATATTTCGACATCTCGTGTGTCTTCAACTGGTTCAAAAAATAAATTTGTCAATCTACTTCATTTTGGTTAATATAGAAAGGATTGAGGTAACTCCTCCTGAAGATATAGAGTCCAAATTATTATTATTATTATTATTATTATTATTATTATTATTATTATTATTATTATTATTGAGTGAGAGAGCAGTGCACGCCATCAAAGTAATACTGGGGTACAAATATATGAAGCCCGGTATACCCATCATAACTACCTGTCTGATAAGGGTACACCAGGCATATGCGTCACAACCATATGTGCGCGACATAGTGATCTCATATCGAGATAGACAGCGCATGACCTTGCCGGTGTAGCCCAGTTAGAATTTTATTCTGGTCGAGTAGCCCATCCCACTCAAAAGGTACTTGAATAAGAGTTGTTCAAGGATTATTATTATTATTATTATTATTATTATTATTATTATTATTATTATTATTATTATTATTATATAAGGTGGCATGCAAGAAGAATCGTTACTGAGCTGGAAGAATGCTTAGTAGTTGTTCTCCCGACTTTACGTTCTGAGTTCAATTACCACTGGGTTAGGTTTTACTTTTCATCCTTTCGGGGTCGATAAAATAAGTACCAGTTTAGCACAAGTGTCGATTTCATCGACCATCCCCTTCCTCAAAATTTCAGGCCTTGTGCTTATAGTAGAAAGGACTCTTTACTCTCTTACTCTTTTACTTGTTTCAGTTATTTGACTGCGGCCATGCTGGAGCACCGCCTTTAGTCGAGCAAATCGACCCCAGGCCTTATTCTTCGTAAGCCTAGTACTTATTCTATCGGTCTTTTTGGCCGAACCGCTAAGTTACGGGGACGTAAACACACCACCATCGGTTGTCAAGCGATGTTGGGGGGGACAAACAGACATACAAACACACACACACACATATATATATATATATATATATATATATATATATATATATATATATATATATATATATATATATATATATATATATACATATACATATATACGACGGGCTTCTTTCAGTTTCTGTCTACCAAATCTACTCACATGGCTTTGGTCGGCCCGAGGCTATAGTAGAAGACACTTGCCCAAGATGCCACGCAGTGGGAATGAACCCGGAACCATGTGGTTGGTAAGCAAGCTACTTACCACACAGCCACTCCTGTGCCTGTTGTTGTTGTTGTTAGCACTACCCTCGATACTTCTGAAATAGCTGCTGATCCATTATATATGGGTTTCGTTAATATTGAACAGAACGTAAGAGAATTTTAACAGAATTTTATCATCACAAAATTAGGAATATACACCTAAAATGTCCTCCTTTCCCTCATACTACGCTACAAACCATACCTCATCCTCATCCTCACACTATATATATATAGGGAGAGAGAGAGAGAGAGAGAGAGAGAGAGAGAGAGAGAGAGAGAGAGAGAGAGATACACTCCCCGAAGAAAGCGAGTCTGGAGAATACTGAGTGATTGCAAAACAGTTTAAGAAGGTAATTATTTAATGTTAGACATTGCATATCGAGCAGTATGGTTGTGGAATATGTGGATGATAAAGATATTACATCAATCATCGAAGCAATTGTGAAATTATCTCAAGAAATTAGATTTTCAGTGAACAGCTAAATTCGAAAGTTAACTCACTACTTTCGAAATTGGCAATAAGATTGGCAATATGGTTGCCATGATAAACAGACATAAAGGAGTACGACTAATAATTATCGTGGAATAAATTCCTCCGAAATGCAGAAAACCTCTCCTAAAATGAATCAACAAGTATTTGTGTTGGTGGTGATTGATTGTCAATATGGAATTTGTTCTTTGTAGAATTTAAGAATAGAAACTCGTAAAGAATATCCGAAATTGTCGCTTCGACATGTAATCGAAACGATTTCGGGAAAGATACGATATTATTGTTGCCAATAAATCTTCATCTTTTATCTCTTATTTGTTTAAGTCATTGGACTGCAGCCACGCCGGGGCTTCGCCCTTCAATGGTTTACTCAAAGAAATTGTCTCCAGTACATTTTCTCTCAAGTCTGGTACTTATTCGTCGGTCTTTTTTGCCGAATAGCTATGTTCCGACGTAAACAAACAAGGACAGGCTCAAATGTGTGTGTGTGTGTGTGTGTACGTGTTTATGTCTGTGTGTGTGTTGCGGGCTTCCACGCAGTTTCCGTCAATCGCTCACGGTTCTACTTTCGCAGTGGGATTGCACCCGGAACTATGTGATCGCAAAGCAGGTGAATGTTCTAATATTTAGAAAGAAAAATTCCAAAATAATGTTTACTAGCGGGACCCGTGAATAATTCTCGGCATTAATGGTAAACCTATTGGGCTTTTTAAAAAAATATTTATCCAATAAACCTGAAAGTATAGCCTGTGTTGTGTCTGTATGGAGAGATAATCGCTCATCTGCTACTACCCCTTGTAAAGCGGAAGAAATTGGAATACGATGATTACTTA
>NC_142951.1:18423243-18430743 GCF_046866305.1 Octopus bimaculoides | reverse complement strand
TATATATATATATACCGGAGTATATATATATATATATATATATATATATATATATATATATATGATGGACTCTCCCATCAAAGACGTCGTATGAGCGTTCAGCTTTTGCCGAATGACCTGCACAAATGATTTGTGTGTGTGTGTGTGTGTGTATGTGTTGCTTTAAATCAAATCATGAAGAATCCCAATATTCAATAAAGAATATGATATCCGAAATAAATACTAGCGACAGGATCAGTATTAATACTGAATGGTATGTAGACGAGTGTTTCGACAGCGTATTAACTCATCTTCAAAAATCACGTTCATATTACAAAATGTTAAATAGCTTCAAATTTTGGCATACGATTAGCAACTTTAAGTGGGTAGTTAGTCGATTACATCGTCCCCGTGGCTCAATCGACACCGAAAGGATGAACAGCAAAGTTGATCACAGTCTAATTTGAACTGAGAAGGTAAAGCCGGTTGAAAAACGCCGCTAAGCATTTTGTTCGATGTGATAACAATTCCATCAGCTTACCGCCTTTGCCTTGAGAAATAATGATTTCAAATTTTCGGCACAAGGACAGCAATTTCAGGGAAGGGGTAAGCCGTTTACATGAACCCCAATGTTCAACTGATACTTATTTTATCGATCCCGAAAGAATGAAAATCAAAGTCGACCTCCACGGAATTTGAACTTTGAACGTAAAGATTCTGGCAGCTCGTCGCCTTCTTTACCTTTGAGAAATAATACGAAGCGTTCATGTATAACAAGACTGCTCGTTTTACCATATAAAGAATTCTTAGTTTTGGTCCTTTTTTTTTACCATGAAATCAATATCTAGCTAGAAAGAATTCACAGGAAGA
Organism: Octopus bimaculoides; assembly: GCF_046866305.1. Classification (NCBI taxonomy): domain Eukaryota; kingdom Metazoa; phylum Mollusca; class Cephalopoda; order Octopoda; family Octopodidae; genus Octopus; species Octopus bimaculoides. The sequence continues at coordinate 18,429,894 of NC_142951.1, read as the reverse complement.
TTTACAGAGATAATCTTTTATCTTTTACTTGTTTAAGTCAGTGGAGCTTGGTAATACTGGAGCAGCGCCCTGAAAAGGGGTACACAGGCCTCACCGAAAGTTGAACTCGGGTCTCTGGATTCAAAGTCCAGCGGGCTAACCATTATAGCATGAGAATCGCATGTTAATGCTAAGAAAAGTTAAGTAAATAAGGGAGCGATTATAAAAAGAACAAGCTGAAGAAGCTCTCCCATAGCAACCTCTACGTTTTTTTCTTGATGCCTCAGTGAGGCCTCTCATAATCGAATTTACTATGAAAAGGAAATTTAACAGATAATTCATTTATTATCTTTTGTTTACTTTTGTCACTACAGTTCGGCCCCGCCTTGTAGAGTGTAGACGAATAAATCGCCCCCCTTTTTAGAAAGAAGTCTGGTACTTATTCTATCGATCTTTTTTGCCGAACTGCTAGATTACGGAGACGTAAACAAACCAACACCTATTGGTGAGGGCCATATATATATATATATATATATATATACACACACACACACAAACACATACACACATACACACACATACATACACACGCACACATACACACACACACACACACACACATATATATATATACGAGCATCTTTCAGTCGTTATCAACCAAATCCACTGACAAGACTTTGGTCGGTCCAGGTTACAGTAGTATACACCTGCTCAAAATACTCTGCAGTAAGACTGAACCCAGAACCACGTAGCTTAGAAGCAAGCTTCTTACCACACTGTTCAAATGTGTCTTAATTAAAATAGCAAACTAATTAAAATGCTGTCCCAGTACTACACTGATAAATACTTATCTATTTATCTAGTGAATATATCAATTTTTAGCAAAATCTACTTATTTTCTGAATAAAAGTATATATAAATGTCTTAATTATTCGGAAAAAATATAAAAGTAGCTTGTTTATGTTATAATGGCGCTTAAACTGTGTTCTCTAATGTCTTTTTTTTTTTAATTAATACATACTTATTTGCAAACATTTGGGATTTAATTTGTTTTTCTAGATAAATCGAGTTTATCATAAAAAATTATAACTCACTACGACTACTTAAGCTGATATTTCGCTGAAAACAAAAGAAAGATTATGTTATTGTTTACACTTTGGAACTAAGAAAAACAAAATTGTAGTAAAAAATAATAAGTCCTCGCTGAAAGTATCACTGGTTCATTTGTAGAATGTTCACCTGCCACACGGGCGTCCGGTATTCGATTCGCGGCCAACGCAATTAAATTCTTAATATTTAAACCACGGGAGGCGGAAAGCTGGCAGAATCGTTAGCACGCCGGGCGAAATGCTTTGTCGTATTTCATCTGTCTTTACGTTCTGAGTTCAAATTCCGCCGAGGTCGAGTTTGCCTTTCATCCTTTCGGGTTCGATAAATTAAGTACCAGTTGTGTACTGGAATCGATCTAATCGACCGGCTCCCTCCCCAAAAATTTCGGGCCTTGTGCCGAGATTAGAAAGGAATATTTAAAGAACAGGCTAGGGCGCACAATTACGAAATTGGCATTGCAACTACGTAGTTTCGGGTTCAGTCTCACTGCACAGCATCTTGGGCAAGTGTCCTCTATTCTAGCTCCGGGTCGACCAATGCTTTGTAGGTGAATTTGATAGACGAAAACTGTATTGAAAACCGTCATGTATATCATCATCATCATCATCATCGTTTAACGTCCGCTTTCCATGCTAGCATGGGTTGGACGATTTGACTGAGGACTGGTGAAACCGGATGGCAACACCAGGCTCCAGTCTGATTTGGCAGAGTTTCTACAGCTGGATGCCCTTCCTAACGCCAACCACTCAGAGAGTGTAGTGGGTGCTTTTACGTGTCACCCGCACGAAAACGGCCACGCTCGAAATGGTGTCTTTTATGTGCCACCCGCACAAGCCAGTCCAGGGGCACTGGCAACGATCTCGCTCGAAAATCCTACGGGAGCCAGTCAGGCGGTACTGGCAACGGCCACGCTCAAAATGGTGCATCTCATGTGCCACCCGCACAAGAACCAATCCAGGGGCACTGGCAACGATCTTACTTGGCTTGCCGGGTCTTCTCACGCACAGCACATTTCCAAAGGTCTCGGTCAGTAGTCATCGCCTCGGTGAGGCCCAATGTACGAAGGTCTTGCCTCACCACCTCAGCCCAGGTCTTCCTGGGCCTACCTCTTCCACGGGTTCCCTCAACTGTTAGGGTGTGGCACTTTTTCACGCAGCTATCCTCATCCATTCTCACCACATGTCCATACCAGCGCAATCGTCTCTCTTGCACGCCACAACTGATGCTTCTAATGTTCAGCTTTTCTCTCAAGATACTTACACTCTGACGGGTATTCACATTGACATTACACATCCAACGGAGCATGCTGACTTCATTCCTTGCAAGCTTACGTATGTCCTCAGCAGTTACAGCCCATGTTTCACTGCCATGTAGCATGGCTGTTCGTACGCATGCGTCATACAGTCTGCCTTTTACTCTGAGTGAGAGTCCCTTTGTCGCCAGCAGGGGTAAGAGCTCTCTAAACTTTGCCCAGGCTATTCTTATTCTAGCAGCTACACTTTCAGCGCACCCACCCCTACTACTAACTTGGTCGCCCAGATAGCGGAAGCTATCGACTACCTCTAGTTTTTCACCCTGGAATGAGATAGAAGTTGTTTCCTGTTTGTTTACAGTCTTTATTGCACCTGAACATCTGCCACAAACATAAACTAACTTGCTAGTTAACCTGCCTTTGATGTTGCTGCACCTCTTATGTGTCCATAGCTTGCACCGGGTACATCTTATAGAGTAACTACCTACTCATTTTCTACATACTGAGTAGGGCCATCTACCTGAAGGGGTTTGTGTTTTATCTACCTTCCTACTTATTAGGATTTTGGTTTTAGCTAGGTTGACTCTAAGGCCCTTCAATTCTAGACCTTGCTTCCACACCTGAAACTTCTCCTCTAGTTCTGATAGTGACTCCGCAATTAGGGCAAGGTCATCAGCATAGAGGAGCTCCCAGGGGCAACCTGTCTTGAACTCCTCTGTGATTGCCTGGAGGACTATGGTAAATAAGAGGGGGCTGAGGACGGAACCTTGGTGGACCCCTACCTCTACCCGGAATTCATTGCTGTACTCATTTCCAACCCTCACCTTACTGGCAGCATCTCTGTACATGGCTCGCACAGCTCTCACTAACCATTCTTCTATCCCAAGTTTCCTCATTGACCACCAGATAAGGGATCGGGGGACCCTGTCAAAGGCTTTCTCCATGTCAACGAAAGCCAGGTACAGAGGTTTATCCTTAGCTAGGTATTTCTTCTGCAACTGTCTCACTAGAAATAAGGCATCAGTAGTGCTTTTACCTGGCACGAACCCAAACTGCATCTCATCTAAATTGATTCGCTCCCTAATTAGTTGGGCTATGACCCTCTCTGTAACTTTCATAACCTGATCTAACAGCTTGATGCCTCTGTAATTATTTGTATCTAAAGCGTCACCTTTACCTTTGTCGGTTTCACTCTGTCAGTTTGGATGATGTGGCTGTAAAACCTACTCTGTGAAAGCATTCGACTTGTTTCGGCACGCTTACGTTAAAAAACAATTTTAGAATGAGTTTTTTCTGTCAAAACGCTAAAAATAACAAAAAAAAAAAGAACAACCAAGATTCAACCAAATCAAATAATAAACCCAAATACTAAGCGAACAAAGATGAACCATCCCACTTTCATCGCGCGCGCGCGCGCACACACACACACACACACACACACACACACATTCACATACCCCCTTTTACATACACACATATATTCACACAGAGTTGAAACGCTGTTTGATTTACTTTTTCAGCGTACAATTTTCATCATCCTACTACCAAGTATGGCATCACCCCTTCCTTCCTTGTTCATCTATCACCACTTCCTTTCTCATTCATAAACACAAGAGCATTATTATAGTAGATTATCTCGGTAACCATGGGAGCTATGAAAAAATACAAAGCCCAGCAACACCACCGGGTCATTCTACACATCTGTGTAATTTCTCGCGCAATTCCACCCAGCTGTTTGACCGTGAATCCCAAGACATGAAAGTATCGCCCATGTCAAATTTGTATATGTATATATATATATATACATATGTGTGTGTGTGTGTGTATATATATATATATATATATATATATATATATATATATATATATATATATATATATATATAGGTGTGTGTGTGTGTGTACGTGCATGTGTGTCCGTCTGTGTTTGTCCCCACACACATACCGCTTGACAAAAGATATTAGCCTCTTTACGTCCTTTTAACATAGCGGTTCGTCAAAAGGTACCTATAGAATATGTACCATATTTTAAAAGAATTAGTACTGCGATCGATTTGTTCGACTTAACCCTCCCTCTCCTTCAAAACAATGTTCCAGCATGGCCGCATTCCAGTGACTGAAGCAGGGTAAACAATCAAAGATTATAAAATAAAATAATATTTATACATTTATTCAAGTTAATCATTCATAGAGAAGTATTATGGTCGTATTATTAATGTTTAGCTGATTGACAAAATATGTTTTAAGTTGTATTTCATTAAATAATTTATAATTAAGATTGTTATAATTACTGAATTTTATAACATTGTTATTTTTAATATTATTACATGGTTATTTGGATAAGATATATATATATATATATATATATATATATATATATATATACATATAAAGGGCATTAACTGCGTATTAATGCCTCACGCTATCGAGGGACTAGATAAGTAAAAAAACTACCAAAAATAAGTAACATATTTACCGAAAGCGAGGGAATGCAGCTTTTCAAAATCTCTTTCAGGGATATATAATTGTGAACAAAAGTCATCGTTACTGTGATGGCTACATCGTGGTAGGTTGATTCGTGTTTATTTTTATATGTCTTGACCATACGTGTACTGATGAACAAAAGAATACAGGTTACTTCACAGTTTTTTTCTGTATTTGATTGAGAAACCAGTGGTCTACCGTTGAGTTAAATGTTTTTAAGAGATAAATTTTGAAAAGCTGCATTCCCTCGCTTTCGGTAAATATGTTACTTATTTTTGGTAGTTTTTTTACTTATCTAGTCCCTCGATAGCGTGAGGCATTAATACACAGTTAATGCCCTTTATATATATTTAAATATATCTATGAAGAAACGATGAATCTTTTCATTACGAAATTTTTCGTTATTTTTTCATTATGAGGTTTTTTCACGCTGACTACTTAATAAATTCTTATAAAGAATTTATCTTATCTTATATTATATTATATTATATATATATATATATATATATATATATATATATATATATATATATATATATATATATATATATATATATATATATGTATATGTATATATATATATATATATATATATATATATATATATATATATATATATATATATATATATATATATATATGTATATGTATATATATATATATATATATATATATATATATAGTGGAGGCGCAATGGCGCAATGGCCCAATGGTAAGGGCAGTGGACTCGCGGTCATAGGATCGCGGTTTCGATTCCCAGACCGGGCGTCGTGAGTATTTATTGAGCGAAAACACCTAAAGCACCACGAGGCTCCGGCAGGGGGATGGTGGCGAACCCTGCTGTACTCTTTCACCACATCTTTCTCTCACTCTTTCTTCCTGTTTCTGTTGTGCCTGTAATTCAAAGGGTCAGCCTTATCACACTGTGTCACGCTGAATATCCCCGAGAACTACGTTAAAGGTACACATGTCTGTGGAGTGCTCAGTTAATTTCACGAGTAGGCTGTTCCGTTGATCGGATCAACTGGAACCCTCGACGTCGTAAGCGAAAGAGTGCCAACATATATATATATATATATATATATATATATATATATATATATATATATATATTTACATGTGTCCGTGTATGTGCTAGAGAATGCAGTTAAATAGATACTTACGTACTTTCATTCATACATATATACCATATATACGCGTGTATGGTATATGTGTACATATATATACCATATATGCGTGCACCCACACACATATATAAAAAAAAAACAGACATAGGCGTGGCTCTGTGGTAAGAAGCTTGTTTTCTAACCACATGGTTCCGGGTTCAGTCCCACTGCGTGGCACCTTGGGCAACTTCCTTCTACCATAGCCTCAGGCCAACCAAAGCCTTGAGTGGATTTGATAGACGGAATCTGAAAGCCCGTCGCATATGTGTGTGGGGGTGTGTGTGTGTGGGTGTGTGTGTGTGTATTTGTGTCTGCTTGTCTTCCCACCATCGCTTGACAACCGATGTTGGTGTTTTAGATCCCCATAACCTAGCGGCTCGCCAAAAACGTTCGATAGAATACGTAACAAGCTCACAAAAAATAAGTCCAGGGGGCGATTTCTGCGACTAAAAAGGCAGTGATTCAGCATGGCCACAGTAAAAATTGATAGAAACAAGTAAAAGAATAAAAGAATATACATCGATAAATTTATATTATATATAGCAGGAGTGGCTGTGTGCTAAGTAGCTTGCTTACCAACCACATGGTTCCGGGTTCAGTCTCACTGCGTGGCACCTTGGACAAGTGTCTACTCTAGCCTCGGGCCGACCAAAGCCTTGT
>NC_142951.1:18410743-18418243 GCF_046866305.1 Octopus bimaculoides | reverse complement strand
ACTACCGTCAGCTGAGGGAAAGCAGAAAAATGTTTTGATTTGGTTGAAGCTGTTATCATTTAATTTAACGAAACTGGTCGACGTTCGTTCAAGAAATCATCTCGAACTAGTTCAATGGCACATTCCGATTTCTATAGATAAAAACATTATGAGATGAATTTTAACATCTGTTTTAAACGTGTAACAGTAAAGTACGAATCTGTCCAGTGATTAATTTGCAGATACTTTTTGATATATCAACAAACATTTCGATTAATGTCAAAAAATAGATTTCCTTTCCAATCAGGTGTTTATGTTTAGGGACAATAGTTCCATGGGACAATATATTATATCTTTTCTGAAAACAAAACATACAGCAATTGTTACCCTCCCTCGATTATAAAATTTTACCGTATTCTAATATCTTAGTAAATGGTTATCGAGCATTTCTTTTTGTATAATTTCCATCAACGAAGCAGCCACTTATGGCATTGAAAAGTTGGAAGGCAATGATTTTAAGTAAAAAAAATTAATAGCATCGTTGATACTACTATTAATAATAGTAATTTATTTTTCGCAAAAGGTCAATTTTCAGAGTAGGGGCTCGCTGATATCATCGATCTCAGTACTTCACTCATACCCTGTTTTAGGTCATTTATTTGGCATTTGAACTCAGGAAGTAACGAACCGGAAGAAATACCGCTAAGCAATTCATCTGACTCGCTGCGGGAAATTTTGATGAATGAGTCAGTCGATTACATCGAGACCAGTTCTTAACTGGTTAAGTACTTTTAAGTACTTAACCAGAACTTATTTTATCGAACTTGAAATGATAAAAAGTAAAGCCGACCTCAGCGGTATTTGAACTCAGAACATAAATAGTCGGAAGAAATGTAACCAACCACTTTGTCCATTGCACCAATGATTCTGTTTACTGCTTTTTTAATAATAATAATAATAATAATAATAATAATAATAATAATAATAATAATAATAATAATAATAATAATAATAATAATAATAACAACAACAACAACGACGACGACGACGATGATGATAATGATGATCGGTGTGCAGAAAGGTTTCTTCATTCCGCGCGCACCACGGACAAGTCCGTCTGACAGCAAATCCGTAAACTCTACAGTCACGGATTTGCTGTCAGAGGGACTTTCCGAGGTGTGCGCAGAGCGACGAAACCGTTCTGCACGCACTCGTTCTGTGTCCAGGCATTGCTGACTTGTGGAGTTATGTCGAACAGCTGCTGTCGCGTGTGGGGCAGATCCTTCTGTCGGCCGAGTCTGTAGTGATGATTGCCCCTCAGCCCTCCTTTAATCGGGCAGGCAAGGTAGTTTTCCTTTGCCCGATGGCTGTGGCGAAATAAGTTGTTTGGTGAACAAGGCTAAAAGGCATGAGGACAGATATATTCCTCTTTGGTAAATCTCTCATTGATTTCTTCAAGTTTCATCGGAAAAGGAAATTGAGAGTGGAGAGGGAAGTGCTGTCCTCAATTGGACTTATTGAAAGGTAGGTGAAAGTTGCGAAAATGGTAAGAGTGGATGGTAGCTCTCTCAATGTAGACCTGTAAGTCGAAGTGAAGGAATTAGAGAGGGCGCTTGCTCTTGGTCTTCAGGAAAATCTCAGGCAGTGGAGTTCCTCGATTACCCCTGTATCAAGAAGGCTACATCTCTATCACCCCTCTTTTTTTTTAAACTTTTGCATGCTATGTATATGTTTCTTCTTTTTCAGTGTATACCGTGTGTACTTGCCCTTTTTTTTAAATTTTATCATTTCATTATATGTAAACCCCCACATTTCAAGTCTGTCTTTGTATTGTCCCACCTCATCGTTCACCCTTCTAGCAAATAAACGTAATTATTATTATTACTATTATTATTATTGTTATTATTATTATTATTATTATTAGTAGTAGTAGTAGTAGTAGTAGTAGTAGTAGTAGTAGTAGTAGTAGTAGTAGTAGTCGTAGTAGTAGTAGTAGCAGCAGCAGCAGCAGCAGTAGTAGTAGTAGTAGTAGTAGTAGTAGTAGTAGTAGTAGTAGTAGTAGCAGTAGTAGTAAAAATATACGAAGTCCAATATACCCATTATGACTACCCGTCTGTTAAGGATGAACTAAGAACATGCATCACAGCCACATGTGCGTGACATGGTGATCTCATATCAAGATAAACAGCGCATGGCCTTGCAGGTGGGGCCCAGTTAGGTGTTTGTCCATATCGAGTAGCCCATCCTGCTCAAAAGATCCCTGTATAAGGGTTGTTTAAGGATGTTGAACGAAACACCCATGTTTACATAGGTGAATTATTCAAACCCCAAAGAATTCCTCTTAACTCATGGCTATGATGCTCTCCCACCACTTCTGTTCGTGATCGGAAATGCACATACTGTCAGCCACCAAGGGACATGCTCACCTCCTTAAGGTCAGTCATCTGACATGCAAATCTGGTATTGAGCAGAATATTTGCTGTAACCCATTTCTTATTCGATGACAAATTATGTACATCACTTCCAATCATTTAAGATCAAAAGCCATAGGCGGTGAGCTGGCAGAATTGCTAGCACACCAGGCAAAATACTTAATAATAATAATAATAATAATAATAATAATAATAATAATAATAATAATAATTTCTTTATTAACCATAAGTGTTTACATGAAGAAAAACATTATGGACAGCACAGGACAAAAATATGTGTGTATATAATAATAATAATAATAATAATAATAATAATAATAATAATAATAATAATAATAATAATAATAATGCTCCACACACTCCAGCAACACGGAGGTGTAGCAAGTGATGCAGTAGAAATTTGCCTCAAACTACCAAATATTGAACAATAATAATAATAATAATGATAATAATAATAATAATAATAATAATAATAATAATAATAATAATAATAATAATAATAATAATGAAAAAATGATTGAAAGAGTTAACGTAACTGATAAGCAAAGTGAAATACTCTCTAAACCAACCATAAACGCTAAGGCAGATGAAAATCAAATAGATGAAGAAAGTCACACAGAAATTGACCCAACTGAACTACATGATCTAAAAAATCAAATCATAATTGAATGGCCGAAAATTAAAATATATGGAAACCATAATTGACATCGATACCACCATAGAAACCATCAAGCAGAAGGTATGTGCTAAAGCTGTTCGCATAGAAAAGTATGAAAAGCGCGTTAGATTCTTCAAGGACAACAACATGTTGAAAAATAACCCAAAGTTTTGCAGGAAGATAGAGAAAATACCAGTTACAGTAAAGTCCGTCCCATCAAAAGAAGTGCAGGAATTTTGGAATAAATTTTGGGCAGAAGAAAAAACACACAATGAAAAGGCCCCTTAGATTGATAGAATATCTAAAGACTCCTTAGAGTGGAAGGGTATCAAGGTAGAGGATGTAAGATCTGCTCTCAGGAAGTCAAGTAAATGGATGTTTCCAGGAAAGAATAAAATTCCTCACCTCTGGTTGAATGCCTTCCCAGAGAGCCATGAACTGCTAACACAATTTAACAACAATGTTTTGCAACAACCAAGTATGATTCATTCTTGGCTAGTTAATGGTATAACATTCCTACTTCCAAAAAAAGGAAGAAACAAATGAACCAAAAAATTATGGACCTATAACCTGCTTAACAACGATGTATAAAATGCTAACATTTGTCTTGACTGAATATACCTATAGTTTTTTTAATAGAAAGTGGCATATTCCCTAATGAACAAAAAGGATATAAACGTGGGTCCTATGGTTGTGAAGATCCGATACTCATCAATAAGATGATCTTGGAAGATTGTCACAAACGACACAAAAACTTGTCAATAGCCTGGATAGACTATGAAAAAGCTTTGTCTACTATATAGCTGAATTAAGAAATGTCTGGAAATGTATAAAATAGCAGCTACTCAGCGAAACGTCTTGTCTGTAAGTATGAGATCATGGAGAACCACACTGACTTTGAACAGTGGCAATGAATCTCTCAATGCTGGAGATGTAAGAATTTCATTTGTTATTTTCCAGAGTAACACTCTATCACCATTCCTCTTTTGTCTAGCTTTAATACTTCTCTCCAAATTGTTCGATGATGTACAATACGGTTATAAAATGTTTGATAAAAAAGTAAATCATCTCATTTACATGAATGATTTAAAGCTCCTTGCAAAAAATTACCAACAACTACAGGGCTAACTAGCGATTGTTTAACAATTTAGTGATGACATCAGGATGCAATTTGGCCTCGATAAATGTGCAAAAGCTATCTTTATCAAAGGAAAACTATTTTGGATATTTTTTGACTTCAACGGTTTAAAATATTTCAGTGCAATGGCGTAGTTTGAGCAGCTGTTGATGCTGTTTTGCTTTGCGGTGGTGGTGGTGGTGGTGGTGTTGGTGCTGGTGGTGGCATTGGCGATGGTACATGCGTGTATTATTGTTGTTGTTGATGGTGGTGGTGGTAGTTAGTGTTACTGTTGTTGCTGTTGTTGTATCACTCAATCATTCACATTTGACTCAATTTCCAATATGAAAGGACAAGCAATGAGGTTAATTGTAGGAGTTAGTCCGTACTCACATGTGGTTAGTAGTCTGAAGGCAGCATTTCTTATGCATTGGCAAATGCATTACAGTTAGTGTGTAGTAGTAAGTGCCTTATAGTCTGTCCTAAGTGTACAGTAGTTAGGATTTGAGGGTGTTAGAGAGAAAAGTGCAGTTTTATTAGTGGTTAGTAGTGGTTAGAAGTTGAAAGTAAGATGGTAATATGTAGAGAAAACTTGCCGGCTGGCTGGCTCGCTGGCTGGCTGGCTGGCTGGCTGGCTGGCTGGCTGGCTGGTTGATGTTTAGAGCACATTTCATTTTCGTATAGATGTTTATTTAATTCACATTTATTATTATTTCATTTTTTTATTTTCGTTATTGTATGTTCTGTTGTGCTGCCAAGTGGAAGGAACCATTATATCTAAATAACTGTCTTCGAATGTACGTGCTGATAATTGTGTGCGTGTGTGTGTGTGTGTGTGTGTGTGTGTGTGAGTGTGTTTGTATGTGTGTGTATGTGTGTGTGTAAATACATATACATACCTATATGTGCATATACATGTATATATATATATATATATATATATATATATGTAAATTTATACATGTATATATATATATATATATATATATATATATATATATATATATATATATATATACATACGTACGTGTATGTGTTTACATTGATGTATATGCTACCATATTTTGTTTTATATAAATAAATATATGCATGCATACAGATGTGTGTGTGTGTATGCATCCACATACACACACACATATGTGTATAGACAAACATACAGACATACACGTATATATGTGTATGTGAATGCATGCATTTATATTTGCATGGTTGAGTATATGTATATGTGTGCTTGAGCAAACGTGTATAGGTATGTTCGTGTATGCGTACGTTTGTGTGTCTGGCTCTTCGTGTGAGTGTCGTCGAGGTCCTTATACGCAAGTGTGTGTGTGTGTGTGTGTGTGTGTGTGTTTTGAAGTGTTTGCGTCCACAAACTGGTATCAGTGTTTGCGTGGGTGTTTTCCGTCTGTACATCTGAATAGACTATCAAAGTCACTCTAAACTGAATAGACTATCAAAGTCACACCATAGTTTCGCCAAGGCATCTCAGTGCAACTGAATACATATCGATAGAAACGGAACAAGAGAGCGAGAGATAGAGAGAGAGAGTGAGTGAGTGAGAATGAGAGGGAAGAAGAGACAGACGGACAAACAGACAGACAAGTGGGAAGAGAGCGAGATATGATAACGAACCAGATAGATAGATAGATAGAAAGATAGACAAACAGTTTATAATCACAGTCAAAAGTGATTGTAATGCTTTAGTAATTCTTTTTATATACAAGAGAAATTGAACATTTCATGTAGCCATGTTGATTAAGAAGTTCGTTTTATTTCTGCTTGGTCTCGGTTCGATCCAGCTGTACCGTACTTTTCCTTTGTCCCTCCCCGAGTTGACCTATATATATATATATATATATATATATATATATATATATATATATATACATACATACATATATATATACATACATATATATATATATATATATATATATATATATATATATATATATATATATATTCGTTTATTTATTTATTAATATTTATCAGAAATAACAGGGTAACTCAAGATCCGAAAGTTTTGTGCGTTGGCACTTATCAAACTATACCTGTATAATTAACGTGCAACTGTCTTGCTCAAGGACGCAACGCACTGCTGAGTATCGAACTCACGACCTTACGATTGTGAGCCGAATTCCTTAACTATTAAGCATTCGTGTGTGTGTGTGTGTGTGTATGTGTGTGTGTGTGTGTGTGTGTGTGTGTGTGTGAGTGTTGTGTGCGCTCACCCGTGCGGTGTGTGAACGTACGCATGTATTATATCACTGTGTCGACAACTGGATGTTGCTATATACCGCTGATCACAATGCGCTTCCTTATGGCTTTTGTATGATGCCACCCCATTAGATAGTCGGATGCCAGTCTGTAAACAGACGAATATTACGTAACCTTACGGATGTTATACATAATGCATACCTGACGGTACTCCGCTTACGTCACAATAAAAAGTCGTGGGTATGACTTTAAACTGCATCCGGTAGTCCAGCCTTTGTACGGATATTCCAGGCTTTTGAGGAGTGTGGAACCACCTCTTAAACCTTTTTGTTCCCAGGTCGTTTTTGTTCAGGTCGTTTGCAAGCATAATGCGGAGCAAATGCAGATCTGTTGTTAGCAACAGCGTCAAAGCAAGGGTAACAGAGAGAAGAGAGTTTCATTTGATTCAATGTTCTCAGCAAGGACAGATGACAAAATGGGAGTAACACGTTGAGAGATAAATAAGTTGGAATGAAATATGAAGTGGACTTCATCGCGTCTAAGTTTTCTGATTCGCTCATCCTACGATGTCTTGCCATCGCCTACAAACCTATTATGATGGAATATATCAGAAAATGATATATGCAGATGCGGAAAAGTGGGATCACTGAAACATTTTCTTTCCAGCTATTCACTGGCATTGAATAAGTATACATGGAGTCACAATCTGGTCCTTAAAATTATCTTCAATGCTATAAAGAACCAAATTGCTCTCATCAACAGTGGCAAAAAACCGCTGAAGAAACCAATCAGAGATTTCATTACCTTCGTGCGCTCAGGACAGCAGTTCTGTTTGAAGAAGAAGAAACTTCTTGTGAGCGATGAAAAGTGCAACGGCTATTGGGAGGTGGCTTCAGATTTACCAGGTTGTCAGGGATTCTTTCTCATTCCAGTTACGAAGAAAGCAGATGTCGTCGTATGGTGTGAGAGAAAAAATATGGCAATGTGCAATGATTCTGTCAAGAGGCAGATCCCGAAACGGCGCGCATTCTCTCCTAATGACTACAAAAACTTGCTAGCATACGGTATGCGGAGCTTTCAACTGGTAGCACTTGCAT
>NC_142951.1:18398243-18408243 GCF_046866305.1 Octopus bimaculoides | reverse complement strand
ATTTCGCCCTGAATTTGGGGATTGTCAACATACCGCAACGTGGGATAAAACTACATGGTCATTTACAGCATTTATAAACTATATAAATGATTTTCTTTCTTTCCTTTCTTATCTTTTTTTAAATAGAATAGAAAAGAGGAGAGAGAGGGAGGCTCTGAGTCACTTACAATTCAGCTTACCATTAACATTAACATGATACAGTGTACGATTAATATTTTTTTTGTCTACTTTAAAAACAGTGGAGATCTTGATTGATAGAGAATCTCTTACGTGTTTAAGATTTCATTCTGGGAGTCTCTCAAGTGTCTTATTTTATTACTCTCATTTATCTTTGTAGTTTTTTTCTCTTCAGTACACAACACAAACACACAAGCACACACACACACACACACACACACACACACACACACACACACACACACACATATATATATATATATATATTTATATATATATATATAATAAGGGTGGCTTGTTCGCAATTTTACAACCGAAAGCAGAAATATATACGTCGCTACACTGGTGCTGACTAGTGCCCTCAGTCAATTTAGTCACACACACACACACACACACAAACACACACACACACACACACACACACACACACACACACACACACACACATATATATATATATATATATGTATATATATATATATATATATATATATATATATATATATATTACGGAGATGTACTTGCATAGCAAGTGACCTGATCTGAGATTGTGTGATGGAACGAAAATAATTGCAGCGTGGAAGGTGTTTATGAGACATTTAAGAAACACACAGAAACCGTTAGATTCACTTCAACATTTAAATTCAATTTGCCAAAACATCTTCGTCTTTAAATGTTGAAGTGAATCTAACGGATTTTTTGTGTTTCTTAAATGTCTTATGAACACCTTCCACGCTGAAATTTTATATATATATATATATATATATATATATATAGAGAGAGAGAGAGAGAGAGAGAGAGAGAGAGAGAGAAATGTATATATACATATATATATATATATATATATATATATATATATATATATATATATATATATATATATATATATACATACATACAGACACAAATTGAAAACGCAAATCAGAGGCACTCAGACAGATTCCCGAACGCATAAATGAAAATATTCAAAGTAGTTGAATCATATACATTTATGCACATCAACATAAATCATGCATGTACAGGCGTAAAGATTCTGAGCGGTATAAAGAATAAAACCAAACATACATAAAAATATTGAAGAAATATAAAAATATATAAAAATACACATAAAATTACATATAAATAGAATTTACATGTAAGGAGTTATGCATGATAAATATAGGAGGTGCAAAACGAATGAGAGGTTGATAAATAAAAACGTTAACCTTTAAAATGGCAAACCGCCTAAATTGTCTAAAAAACATATAGGATATAAGATAGAAATTACGCGAGATATCAAGATTAAGAAAAACATAAATAAAATAGGATCCAAAAATAGGATGGTCTTCCATCGGCCGATTCAAAGGTACATTACCGGTCATGGTTAAAAATTAACTACTCCTTATATGTAATGTCCCCTTCATCAGGATGATGTCCTCCTTGGTAAATTTCAACGTACTAATAATCTAGCAGAATAATCTAGCAGAATAGGTGTGTTATTTCCCATGATTGTCTAAGATTTAACTTCGAAGATATTGGTAAAACTTATCCTTTGCTGAAAAACCAAGAAAGAGCAAATGCTATGTAAGATCAAGAAATGTTCATACAACTGCAACCGAGAAACCTGAGGAGAGGAATATAGGTATCTGAGGTAAAGATAAAGTACAAGAAAAGTTAGAGAAGAAACCAAAGAAAAATGTCTAACATGAAGCAGTTTCAGATTTCTGTGCTTTATTCATAGGAAAACGATATCTCCCAGTTCCTTTACAGTCACTTCTGCTTTGATGTTTAAAAATGTTTTCTATATTTTCCTGCATTCTGTGGTCCACAGATCACATCTTTCACTTCCATTTTGTAGGCTTTGGATCTTTCTTTTTTTGCAATTGAATTTTCTAGTCTTAAATCTTCTTTTCTAATTACCAAATGTATTTGGATATCTTTTGTTGTGCTTCTTTCTGTATGTGAACAAAAGAAGATATGTAGTTATAACATCCTTCTTTAATTTCCCTTCTGCTATGTCTATGTAGCGTTTACGTGTCATTTCTAGATTGGTTTACACAGTGGTGACCTCTGTCTCATAAACAATGACCTCTGCCTCTTCAGTGTTGCAAGATTTATCTAGCAGGCACGTATTTGAGTTCCTGCATGAGCGTGTGGTTTTAGTTTTGTTGGTGAGTGCGCGTCATGTGTATTTCATGCTCGTAATTCATTTGTAGTTTACTTTCAGTTTATGTCTGTTAAATATTCTTTTTTTTCTCTATGTATTTTGTATTAGATTTAACATCGAATAAAAATGGGCATGCATGTGACATTACAGTGCCTCTCTTAATTTGGAGTTATGGAGTAAGGTGAAAAGGTAAAATTCTCTTTGAATCAGTCAGCTGTTTAGTTGTAGGATCCGCTTTATCGAATATTTCATTATTTGTGAAAAGATTGGAAATCCTTCTGAGAATGTTATTAATAAAGTTCTTAAAAGCTAAGGACGGTAGTATTTAAACAATTATATGTTAATGTTAGAGAATTTTTAATTGAGTTTCTAAATGGTTTGTGCTAGTTGTTAAATCTAGTGTGAAAATAATTTGTAGCGTTAGTGAATATATAGCTTTTTAAAGCCGAAAGTGCTGAAAATGTTGATAATGTTCGGGCTTGATTTGTCTAATGTGTGACAATTAGTGATTATTTCTATAGCTTACCGTCATCTCCGTAAGAGCCTCAGGCTAATGTAGTAAATTACTTTGTAAGTACACCCTGAAACATAATCCTACAACCTAGCATATATCTGCACTGCCATATGACCCATACATTTTTTTTACAAAAGTATAGGTTTTTTAGCTTGCCTTATTTTATCTATATAACTATCGTCCACAATAATGTTGTTCTTAGAAAATTCTGAAGCGTAGCTTCGTAGAGTTTTAGACATTGGGGATAAAATTCAATTATGTTAGGTTGTGTAAATCTGTGTGTTTATCAATATTTTGTAACCATCTAATAACATTATCATCATCATTACTAGTCAACTGTCGAAGGTTGGGATAGTTATTAATGCTATTGTTAATATTATCTTGAATCTTCTTACTAAATATTCCTATGCCAGATTAGGCTTAGTTTAATTAACTGCATTTAGGATTAGCTACAATGTTTTCCTTTTGGTCCTTAATTGTGATGAATGTTTAGCGTTTCGCTAAAAAAAATATTTCAGTATATTATCTAATATTCACTGTTTATATTTTTACATGTCTTACTTCCTGTTTTTATATAGTTTTATGTAATATTATTTAATATTTAATTTAATGGCTGCTTTGTGTAGTACTTTATCTATTCCAGACAAACTTTTAGCTCTTTTGTTTTATTTTTTTCTAAAGATTTAAGTTTTAAAAGGTTTCTTATTTTGTTTCACGGTGTGTTTTACGTTTGTTTGAAAAGTATACTTAGGGAAGATGCAGTGAGCTGCAGAATCGTTGGTGGACAGAATGATTTCTCTTTGCGTCCTGTATTAAAATGCCGCCGAGGTCAACTTGCCTGTTATCCTTTCGGGGTCAATAAAATGATTACTAGTTGAGCACCTTAAAATTTGCTGGCCTTGTGCCAAAATTCGAAACCATATACTTATGGAATTAAATCTTCATTACGAAATCAAGAGGGTTGTATGCAAAGGATTTTTAGAGCCTTAATTGTTAGATGGTAGTTGTTTTCATACATAGTTTTATGTCAAACAAAGCCACATTCCAACATTCCAACGCCTGCCTTTAACTAAATCCTGTCTTTTCTCCAGTAGTTTCCTGACAGGCTTCTTTAACGGAGTCAAACTGTTTTGGCAGAGTAGTGTGAGTGCTATAAATCCATACTTGCTAAATTCATCTTTTAATGCTAAGAACACTTGATTATATTGAGCATCTGTACATATCGCAAAAATGTTGCAACGATATCTTCATAGTCAATATATGTGTTAAATCAGTTTATCCCAAATCGTTGAAACGACGTCTGGACATATAATATGCGTACTGCAACACTT
Source organism: Octopus bimaculoides (assembly GCF_046866305.1). NCBI lineage: Eukaryota > Metazoa > Mollusca > Cephalopoda > Octopoda > Octopodidae > Octopus > Octopus bimaculoides. The sequence goes on along the minus strand of NC_142951.1, from coordinate 18,404,075 downwards.
TGTTGAAACGATATCAGGCCGTACTTATATGTGTGTGTGTGTGTGTCTGTGTGTGTGTGTGTGTGTGTGTGTGTGTGTGTGTGTGTGTGTGTGTGTGTGTGTGTGTGTGTGTGTGTGTGTGTGTGTGTGTGTGTGTGTGTGTGTGTGTGTGTGTGTGTGTGCGTGTCTGTGGGTGTATTGCATCTTTATATCAGAAATCGTTTGAACGTAGTTTTGACATAAATTGTATCTGTATATCACAAATCATTAGATTGATATTTTGACATGCAATATATGTATAAGATAGAAGGGAGATGTTATTGTATTATGTTTGATGAATAATATCAAAGATACCAGCAAAGCGAAAGAGTACTTGATACAAATAAGCAGTGTAATAATGTATCCGTAATTTTAAAGCAATACCAGAAAAAACATTTAAGCAGCCAAAGTTTTTGCTGTCTGCTTGATTTCAAACCCAATATCTCCACATGTTGAGAAATATTATGAAACATATACTGAGTAATATAGAATAATATATACATACATACATACATACAAACATATATATATATCTGTGGGGGGTGTCAAAAAGATGTGTTATAATATTATTCCACATGTACAAAAGCAGCCATGCCAACAATCCAACATACCTCCATCATCAGCTGCCCCACAGATATCATTATGGTTTCGACATCTAGGTAGTGTCAACAGCACTAAAATAAGTGTTGTATTACTCAAGAGTAATACAACACTTCATAATTACCTCCTTCGGGTAAAACCACCAATAGAAGAGAATATGACCAAAGACTGCATGTACTTCATCCCGTGCAGCTGTGGTAGGTTATACAAAGGTGAAACATGTCGCCCCCTCAAAATAAGGGTAGACGAACATTGCAAAGCTGTGACACGAGGAGATATTGATAAATCGGGTATAGCTGATCATGTATGGAAAAATGGAGACCACGTCCCCCTGTGGGATGAAGTTGAAATAATAGACAGAGAACACCACTGGAAAATACGAAAACTAAAATAAGCAGCACATATGATAGACCACAACAACCTCCTAAGCAGACCGAGTGCAGGTATGAGTAGCATATGGGAACCGGTATTAAGGAAAGATAGAAAAATATTAGATTTGTAGGCCCTAAAATTCACTAGATACTAGCCCCAAGATTCCGAGTTCGATTCCAAGCAGTGACCTAAACAATAATAATAATAATAATAATAATAATAATAATAATAATAATAATAATAATAATAATAATAATAACATCGAAAAATACCTTAAGAATGAGAACCCAAGTTCGAAATTTCCCCAAGACACCTGAAGAAGGCTGGATGGTATATCAGCCGAAACGTTGTGTTAACAACAAAAAAGATGAGAACAAATATTCGTCGAATGTTAATAATGTAAATAATGTAATTTACCCTGTGTAGAATAGTATCGGTAAATATATATATGATGGACTCTCATGTCGGTTTCGGCGTTTGAGGCTCAAACAACGTACTCTTTCTTTGTCAATCATAATGCTTATGTCGAATATGACATTTTAAGTCCCGCCAAGGCCACAGATACTGAAAGTATGAGGATTACAGGTCAGTGGCAGGTGGTATATTTGCAGCCATTTTTCTCCTTTGTCTTGCACCCTGAAGCCTGTTAATGTAAGATGCAACAAAGTTTTTAATACCATTTTGACACAACGATCTCCATTTTGTTCGTTCCAAGGCTGTTCGATCAAAGGTGTTGTGAGCTATCTTCATCTCTAAGAGGTTACTCTTCAGCTTGTCCTTATATCTGAGCCATGATCGACCAACATTCCTGTGCCCACTCTCAAGCTGGCTGTACATGAGGACTTTGGGTATTCTTTTGTCACTCGTTCTGACGACATGGCCAACCCAGCGCAATTGTGATTGTATAAGGAAACTCTCAATTTCACCAGTCTTACAAGTCGACATTAGAAACTTTGTCTTTTAGCGAACAACCGCACACTGTTCTCATACAGTTTTTGTGGAATATGTCTGGTTGGTTAATGTGTCTTCTATATGGTATCCGTGATTCTGAGTCATACAAGAGAGTAGTAAAAATGGGTACTTTGTAGACTTGAAACCAAAGTACAGACTTTGGTGTCAAGTTTCATTCATGATGGAGTTTGCCAAATGCGTTGGTTGCCTTTGCAAGACGGTTGACGATTTTATCATCAAGGGAAGCGCTCAAATTCTACCAAGTTACGTAAATGACTTCACATAATTTAGGCTTTTCCCATCAACGTGTGTCAGGAAAATTGTGAACCGGTGCCCTCTGCTAGACTCCTCGAATTTGTTTCGGAGTAGGGCAAGATTACTTCCGTCTTCTTTATGCTGATGGTTAAAATAAGGGCTTTACAAGCAGCAGAAAACCGGTCTAGAATTTCTTGAGTTTTCTGTAAGGAGGTTGCTACTAATGCAAAAGCATCTGCAAAAAGTAGATCGTAGACCATGAATGATACTGGTGCGTGGCAGTGTTCTGGCTTTGAAACGTTGATGATTCAATAGTCCACCACTTGTTAGAAACTGAAATCTGACACCTCTCTGTATGTTGCTAAAAGTATACCTCAGCATCACTGAAGAGAAGAGTGCAAACAAAATAGGGGCCATCACACAACCTTACATTGTGCCGTTTGTAACGTCGAAGGAAGCCGGAGATTCCCCATCAGACACGACACCTCATGAAAGGAGCTTATAACATTCAATATCTTGTCTGGTATACCAAGCTTTTCCAGAACTTTCCAAAGTGCTTGCCGGTTAACAGTGTGGAAGGCCTTAGTAAGGTCAACGAATATCAAGAATAACTCTTGATTTCTCTCATGTACCTTCTCCATTACATGTCGGAGGGAAAATATCATGTCTATAGTGTTTGATGATCCTGTCGAGAATGAGTCGAGCAAGAATCTTACCAGTAACAGACAGAAGAGATATTCCGCGATGATTATTACAGACACTTCTGTTTCTTTTGTTCTTATAAAGATGTTGAATTGAAGCATCCTTGAAGTCCTCTGGTACACGGCCTACCTTCCAAATATTTATGAAGAGGTCATGCAGTTTCTTAAAAAGCTTCTGTCCACCATATTTGTAGATTTCAGGAATAGCATCCTTGCCAGGTGGTTTACCAGAAGAGATCTGTTTAATAGAGTTTACCACTTCCAGGAAGGTTGGCTTCAGAGACAGTTCCGGTATTTCAGTGTGTGTGGAACAGGCATTATGACGTCATCATTAGTGACTGAGGTGGGGTTCAACACGGCTGCAAAGTGATCATTCCATCGTTTCGAGATGTCAGATTTGTCAGTCAGCAGTGTCTCTCTATTCGATGAAAAAATAGGAGTAACACCGTGCTCTTGAGGATCATACACTTTCTTGAAGGCCATCATAAAAGGCTTAAGAAGCCTTTCTGTCTACAACTTCTTGGAGCTCAGTAGCCTTGAAAGACCACCAGGCCTCCTTCATCTGCCTCAGAGCATGTTGGACCTGGCCTCTGCATTTCTTGCAGGCATTCTCTTTATTCATCTCTTGTGAGAGTTGTGTATTTTATCTTTTGGACATCTGTGTTGTTATCGTTGAACCAATCTGGATATTTACGAGCATGAAGTCCAAGAATCTCTCCAGATGCAAAGTGCGTTGCATCACGCAGAGCCATCCAAGATGATTCTTTGTCATCATTGATATAAACAGTGTCGAGTGCAGTGTCCAACTTGATAGACAGCTCTGCCTGCTTTTAAACAGTTTTCAAAAGCAAAACATTAATGCACTTAGGCACTGATGACTTTTGTAGTCTTGTATGTCTCCAATGGAACGTAGCCTTGCTACGGAGAAGAGAATGGTCAGAGAGATAGCAGGTGTTATGAAAAGAATGTGTAATGTTAAAGTCACTAATATCTCGTTTCTTGGTGATAACATAGTCTATGAAATGCCAATCCTTAGATCTAGGATATATCTTTTATTACTTTTATTACTCTCGGTTTGACTTCTATGACTTTTATTTTTAATTTTTTACTTTATTTTTTTACTTTTGATCTTCTCTTTCTATCTTATACACGCTAGTTAAATATAAACTCAATCCAATCTATTTAACATTCACTCTATGCTGAATTGTGGTACAGTATGGGCAGATTTTTGAAATCCAACGAACATTTATACAGATATACCTTTTTTAAAGGGATGTGATAAACCTATTATAATGGGTAATACTAAGTGTACTTTTTCTTTTTCTTTTGTGATGTAATCTTTGGACTAGCAATGTTTGCGGCTGAAGATAGCTTTAAACCATCTTTTATATCAACAATATACCTATTCTGATGTAATGACAGATTGTTTATAAAGCTTGAAACACGTGTACCGCGATATCCTTTGTGTTCTGTTTTCAATTTATGTTTTATGTATATATATATATATATATATATATATATATATATATATATATATATATATATATATATATATATATATATATATGTATATATATATATGTATGTATATATATATATATATATATATATATATATATATATATATATATATGTATGTATATATATATGTATATATATATATATATATATATATATATATATATATATATATATATATATATATATATATACAGTTGGATGGCCGTTGACTACTCATGAATTCTTCCGCCCATTATGATAGGTTTTATTTTTCGTCCTGCAGGATGTCCAACTATCACCCTCCTCACTAAGCAAGCTTGGTGGGATTGCCAGTTTGGTCGCCAACGACCCGACCATGTAATAGGTTGTACTGGATTACATGTTACCAGTAGCAAACAAGAGCGACTAATAACACTCGAGAGCAACCTGACCTTTTTTAAGGTGAGGGTAGGGTTGCCTAAGGAGATATCCTTGCAGTAAGAGGCAACTTACACAAGCAGGTTGGTTGATTAGGGGTGGTTAGGGGTGGGTGAAGAACGTGAGCAAGCTGGAAGATATAGTTCTCTAGGTAAGGAATTTAAGATAAAGAGAAAACAAAACATTTTTGTTCAGAGAGATGGCCACACTAGTCTGCAAAAGATATAGGCATGTATGTGTATAGTAATACTTTGCTATGTTAGAAAGTATTAGTCTAGCGAAGGAGAAAAAATACAAGCTTACATTTGAAAAGTTTCAAAGTTCGACAGGACAACGATAGAAATTTCGAAAAGGAGAAAGATAGAGAAAGTGAGTGGGAGGGACAGAGGAGCATAAAGATATCTAGATAGTGACTTACGAACCAGCAAACTGGAAGATATAAGGGACATGGACAATGAGAGGGATAGAGAAACGTGATCAAGCTGAAAGATATATATATATATATATATATATATATATATATATATATATATATATATACATATATATATATATATATATATAAAAATATATATATATATATATATATATATATATATATATATATATATAACTTGAGGATTGTAATAATTCATAAATATATATAATGTGAGGAGTGTAATAATTTATGATGTCACAATCGTTCTGTGGTTCACAATTGTTTCAACAATTTACAGGTGACTAATCATAGATCATGTCTATAGACATTGGTGGTAACATTGCCGATAACGACAGAATATGTAATGCATATTACGTAATAGCAATAATAGCTATTTCTTCAAAACTGATTGAATAAGATAATATATATACTTATATATATTTCTCTTCGCAAATATTGATCGGGCACAGACAGTGTGTTGTTAGCGAGCTGGAGGAGATGTCTATCTGTGGTGTGCCCAGTATTATGTAACTGCGATGAGAGTGATACATAATTTCTAGCAGCAGCCTGCACACTCTAGACAGTTCGCTTCTATGTCTA
>NC_142951.1:18385743-18393243 GCF_046866305.1 Octopus bimaculoides | reverse complement strand
CTATTCTCATCACCAACACCTCCACCCCAACAACCATCATCATCATCAACATCACCATTTTCATCTTAACCTTCTGTCTTCTGCTTCTCCTCCTCCACTTCTTCCTCCTCCACTTCTTCCTCCTCTTCCTCCTCCTCTTCCCCCTCCTTCTCCTGCTCCAGTCTTTTTTGTTCTGTTGTCTTCTGTATTCTTCGAAACCTACCTATCCACCGCTCCTAGCTTCTATTATCACAAGGCCATTTACGTATGTAAAGTATTGGCTTCTAAGATGCTTCAAGTAACCTCACTACTTAACTTATCAAACCTGAAAGAATGAAAAGCGAAGTGGCATTATAGCACACCGGGTGAACTGCTTAGCGGTATTTCGTCTGTCTTTACGTTCTGAGTTCAAATTCCGCCGAGGTCAACTTTGTCTTTCATCTTTTCGGGGTCGATAAATTAGGCACCAGTTATGTTCGATTACTTTGAATATTGATTTTTTGTGTGTCCAATTTCTAATTTTTGCAGACAATATCACTTTTATACTTTATTTGACACGTGAGTAGAACTCATGTCTGGAAACCTCGTGACATACATTGTTGAAAAAAATCGATAATTGGGCCCCTCCAAGGGATCCTTCTATCTACTACATATTATTAATATTTTATTTAAACACCGAAAGTGTGTGTGCATATATATATATATATATATATATATATATATATATACCCATACCACCTGCAGTTTTTAGCGAAGCGATGAATATTTGTTTCTCGTGCTCAGCCGAGCTAATGCTGCATTTCACTACTCACAGTTTTGAACTGTTAAACATTATTATTGTACTTCCTTGATTTGAATCTTAAACCTTAATGACTTCATTCATACATTTCTCACGGACAGCTCTATGTCGAATGCTCTAGAGTTGGAAATCCGGAAAATTTATTCATCTATGCACCCAACGGTAAAACCAACAACATTGTGTATCATGAAGCCCTGCAAGACTGAAATTTTGGAACAAAGATGCCTCTCCCTCCGACAACCTTTCTCAACAACCTCTCTCACCAACCTCCGAAAACCTCTCCCGCCAACCTCAGACAACTTCTCTCGCCAACCTCTCTTGACTACCTCGGACGACCTCTCTCACCAACCTCGGAAAACCTCTCCCGCCAACCTCAGACAACTTCTCTCCCTCCTGCAGTTGACAATTTTTGTACTTTTTCGCGACGGAAAACACACCTTTTGTGATAGTTATAACGAAATTGCTTTCTTATATCAGAGTAATGAGGCGGTAATCTTATTCCATAAATTCTTCACCCAATTCACGATTGGAGGATGGGTTTGACAAAGTTTCCACGATGATGTCTCCCCATTGTATGTTCGATATATTTATTCACTTCCATCCGCAAATAATCCTTGAAGGGTTTGTTTATTACAAGATCTAATGCTTGTAGATATGAAGTCATTTCCGCGGGAATCATTATGTGGTCAATTCTTTCAGAAAGGAAGGTTTTCACATCTTTTACACGATGAGTACTGGCCGAATCCCAGACTAGAAGACCTCTTTGAGAACCACGTAAACCAAGTGGTATAGTTAAATCAATCCATTTTCTTATAACCGCTTGTGTGCACCAAACCTTTTCCATTTCAAAGACGTAAATGCCCGAAACTCGTTCTATTTTCTCTGTTTTGCCCTTTGTGATGATAAGCGGTGGGACTTTTGTTCGATCAAAACGAATTGCTAAAATACAAGTAACTCTTGCATTTTCGTAACCCGTTGAGGCAACGTAGATTGACAAGGCACTTGTCTGTTCAATTGTCGTTTTAGATTCTTGGTCCATAAATACTGCGGTCTCATCTATAGCAATTATATTGGAGACATTGTATTTAGAAAAGTCGATGCCATCAACGAAGGACTTGAATGCAAGTACACGTTGAATCACTTCAGCATCCTCCAGCGTGAACAGTGTTGTCGATCTTCTTAGAGAGAGCTCATATCACCGAAGGAAGTTATCCAACCAATAAGATGATGCTTTGAATATCTCTGGGGGTATATCCATCAGTGGTGTCATTGCATGAGCAAATTCTTGAATATCAGCCCTGTGTACAACCAAAACCTTTGTTCTTCTATCAGCAATCCATCTCGAGGTGATATCTTCTAGCTCCGAAAATAACGGTTGTCAGCCTGATCCACACTTGCGCGTCTTAGCACTTCCTTTACCCACCTGTCTTATCGTACTTCTTAGCACTTCCTTTACCCACCTTGCTAACAAGCTGATGCATTTTTGATTAGATCATATTTTCGGGATAAGACTTATATTAAAAACAACCTGAAAAATCATGGAAGGCTTCTTTTCAGGGAAACACGGTATATATATATATATATATATATATATATATATATATATATATATATATATATATATAAAGTGTAGTATATTGCCACTTAAGTGTGGCTGACCCCTAGGGGTGGATGTTACTGTTGCTTTTAGCCCCAGGAGGACATCTCCTCCAGCTGGCTTATCGACACACGACTGTGTCCTGTTTGCCAAGGGAAGTTATCCCTCTCACCTCGATCAGCAGCACGAACGTATCCGGATTTCAGGGTTATTTCCCTTCGTCGGCGTTCGACAGCTGATGACCTTGGTGAGAGAGACAAAAACGACGAAGGGAAATAACCCTGAAATCCGGATACGTTCGTGCTGCTGATCGAGGTGAGAGGGATAACTTCCCTTGGCAAACAGGACACAGTCGTGTGTCGATAAGCCAGCTGGAGGAGATGTCCTCCTGGGGCTAAAAGCAACAGTAACATCCACCCCTAGGGGTCAGCCACACTTAAGTGGCAATATACTACACTTTATCGTGCAGTTACTGTTAATACTTCATTTAGAGAATTAACATTGCTTGTTTTCACCTTTTCAATATCAGTGAAGAATTTCACTGGAAAAGAAGATATAAATTTGCCAGGTTTTTGTCTCTCTCACCAAGGTCATCAGCTGTCGAACGCCGACGAAGGGAAATAACCCTGAAATCCGGATACGTTCGTGCTGCTGATCGAGGTGAGAGGGATAACTTCCCTTGGCAAACAGGACACAGTCGTGTGTCGATAAGCCAGCTGGAGGAGATGTCCTCCTGGGGCTAAAAGCAACAGTAACATCCACCCCTAGGGGTCAGCCACACTTAAGTGGCAATATACTACACTTTATCGTGCAGTTACTGTTAATACTTCATTTAGAGAATTAACATTGCTTGTTTTCACCTTTTCAATATCAGTGAAGAATTTCACTGGAAAAGAAGATATAAATTTGCCAGGTTTTTGTCTCTCTCACCAAGGTCATCAGCTGTCGAACGCCGACGAAGGGAAATAACCCTGAAATCCGGATACGTTCGTGCTGCTGATCGAGATGGGAGGGATAACTTCCCTTGGCAAACAGGACACAGTCGTGTGTCGATAAGCCAGCTGGAGGAGATGTCCTCCTGGGGCTAAAAGCAACAGTAACATCCACCCCGAGGGGTCAGCCACACTTAAGTGGCAATATACTACACTTTATCGTGCAGTTACTGTTAATACTTCATTTAGAGAATTAACATTGCTTATATATATATATATATATATATATATATATATATATATATATATATATATATATATATATATATATATATATATATATATATATATATATTTAGGGCACAATGCATGTCTTTAAATGCTACTAATAGTTTCATATGTTGAGAAATACTCAAAAATATTCTTCGGGTTCTCTTTAGACCTTAAATTACAAGGCTGGAAAGATATCAAAAAGTCAGTCAGAAATAGGCAGAATTTTCCAATTCTTCAAAATATATTTATACACATTTATTGCAACTATTACTCACTGGCGGTGCCCCAGTATGGCCACAGCCTTAAGATCGAAACATATAAAAGAATAAAAGAATAAAAGTATATGCTTGCAACCATTGAAAATATCTGACCAAGAGTTCAGTAAAGATTTAGGGATCTTAGATTTGAACATGATCTGCACTCATTCCGCTAAACAAAGCCTACATTTATTCGTTCCATTAACATAAAGTATGGATTTCTCAGTTGCTTTCCACTTAATCACATGTGATTTTTCGTTATATTAGCAGCTTTACTTTTGTCCTCATGCGTTACGATTTTTAAATTCACCTTCACATAATTCAATATAGGTCTTCATATTATTATTTAAAGTTGCAGTAACTTCTGCCTCGTTTATCATAGATTTAATCGTACATCATTGGTCAAGTGGACAGGATCCTGGATCGTGACAGTTGCAACTGGATTTAGGCTCTCGGTATTGGGGCAGCAGCTACATGATAATTTCACATAACGCCTATTAAATATTTTCCTCTAGCTGTGAATTGCTGGAAAGTGTTTGTCTAAGAAAGACAGGAATCTTTTACCTATGTTAGTTATTTATATTAAGGGAAAAGGGAGAGGCGAACCAAATAATTTTCCTTCTCTTATTATTATTATTCTGATTAATACTAGAGGATTATCTCATTTTGCCTTTGGCTATCGACTTCCGGCTGTGCCGCCATCTTGCGGTCTCCAAAAAGCCTACGAAGGTAAACAATAGGGGATTATATCCCTTTGCCTTTGGCTATCGACTTCCGGCTGTGCCGCCATCTTGTGGTCTCCAAAAAGCTAGCAGGAATTTCCTAGCAATAACAGTACCAACGACAGCCTCCCCATCAACAGCAGCATCACCATCAACAGCAGCATCACCATCAACAGCAGCATCACCATCAACAGCAGCATCACCATCAACAGCAGCATCACCATCAACAGCAGCATCACCATCAACAGCAGCATCACCATCAACAGCAGCATCACCATCAACAGCAGCATCACCATCAACACCAGTCTTACCGATAGCTTCCCTAATGTCGACAGTAGCAAACCTGACAGCCCCTATAGCAGCAGCAACAGGTCTAGTGCCAGCACCAGGTATAACGGCAATAACAGCAGCAGTTTCGACAGCAGCCCTAGCAGAAGCACCGGTGTAACGATACCTCTAGCAGCAGTGGCAGCTCCCCCCGTCATTGGAGAAGACCGCAATAACAACAACAATAACAGCAATATTATTAACAACAGCAGCACCTTCACCATAACTGGCAGTGGCGATAGCATTACCGATGCCACCACCACCTCCAACAACGCCAACATCAGCAGCCCCAGCTCCAACAACAACAACAATATCGGCAACAGCAGCAGCAACAACAACAGCAGCAACAACAGCAGCAACAGAAACAACAACAGCACCAACAACATGCGTAGTGGCGATAACATTACCGACGCCAACGCCAGCAGCTTCAGCTCCAACAACAACAATATCGGCGACCGCAGCAACAACAACAACAGCAACAACAACAGCAGCAACAACAACAGCAGCAACAACAACAGCAACGGGTGCTGCATCGACAACACGCGCCCACGGAAATATATTGGATATGCTGGGAATTCTCTCAAGCAACGTCTCTCCAATCATAGGTCCTCCTTCAGAGTTCCGGAAAGGAGATACGTAGCATCGCTGGCCAGTTACGTCTGGCAACTAAGAGACGGTAGGATCCCATACTCGATGTCATGGGAAATCGAGACCCCAGACCCCTACATCAACAGGACGAAGCGTTGCAAGTTATGGATAGCTGAACGCTCATCCTTAACTCCAGAACGGAGATTTTCGGGCCATGTTTACGTATTAGGAAATTCCTACTAGCTTTTTTGGAGAGTGCAAGATGGTGGTACAGCCGGAAGTCGATAGCCAATTGCAAAGGGAAATAATCCCTTCTTGTTTACCTTCGTAGTGAAGCTTTTCTCCCTCCATATTTTGAAGAGGTCTTAGGCAAACAGGTTTGTATCACTTTAATAGTATATACCTCGAGCAAGACCTAATGCTACCATCACGAGCCAATGGTTATGCTGTGCCGATGAAGAGAAATAATCCAGAAACCATGGCCTACATGGTTTAAGGCTGAGTGTTGACATTAGCAATCTTGTTCGAGGTATAAGGACGAAATTGTGCGTCGGTAACCAGCTGGAAAAGATGTTTTCCTGGGGCCAAAAAAGGTAGTAACATCGTCCTAACCAGGACTGCTAATTTACGTTGGTAAATAGATTTTATTCTCTATATATATATGTTTACATTCAGTCAGTAGGTGAGAGCTAAATATGCTCAGTATAGAGAACACTAATGAATTAGAACTTAAATTCCGACTTCTTCATCCAGAGTAAGGCCTACGGCATCAAGAATGGTTATAAGCGAAATTCAAGGTGAGCTGGCATGGAGATAGTAGTGCCGATAAACGCGGTTAGGCTTTATTTACAAGGCGCACAAAAAAAAAATAGAGAGTAAAAGTAAAGAAAATATATGTAAAGGAATTATGTAATTTCTTATCTCAACATCTGTTTCAGGAAACCAAAAGTTATCTTGCGATCATAATCCGCAGGTATTATATGCAAAATGTCATAGATATACAACCAGTGACCAGTCGAAGGAAGTTATTACAGCAAGTCTGGCTCCCGTAGATAATTTAATTTATATATACACACCTATATTGCTAGACCAGAAGTGTATATTCATACATACATACATACATACATACATACATACATACATACATACATATATATATATATATATATATATATATATATATATATATATATACATATATATACATACATACATGCATACATACATACATACATACATGCATGCATGCATGCATGCATACATACATATATACATACATACATACATACAGAGGCTGTGAGTCCAACCAACTAAAGGATAATATCTATCCAATATACTGCTGGTAGAATACCCAATTATTAATACGTAAGTATTTTTTTATTTGCATGGTAATTACACTACTGAATGTAATAAATGGGCGAGGGTAAAAAGTTGTTTTACCCTTAATTTATACAGCAATAAGATGATGGAAGGGATCAAGATGTGGTATTCATCAACTTTTAGACGTTACATTGTGTCTATTTATTTATTTAAAAAAAAACATTATAACAATATACATACATGTATAACATATTATAATATATAAAAATATAAAAATACCAGCAATTATTAAAATATATAACGTAGAGATTAAGAAGTAGAATAGTATCTTACAGCTGTTTCAGTCAAGGGGTCATAGTACCCCCACTTTACTTCCATCCCTTCAACGAATTGAAGTATTTGGTAGATAAGATTAAGGTACTTGGGTGTGCCTCTGAGCTTCGTCAGAGAGCTTAGAAAGTTCATAAGGTTAAATTATAAATATAAATACATACATATATACACACTTTTACATATACATACATATACATAAATATACATAAATACATATCTGTATATTTATATATATACGTATAAGCATACAAAGGAAGCAATTGTAATTATTATTAGGTGTATTATATTATTCCTATTAGATAAAGTATAAACAGAGGAAAGAAACAATTATCAAAGAGAGCGCGGAAGGTGTTTATAAGACATTCAAAAACAC
>NC_142951.1:18375743-18380743 GCF_046866305.1 Octopus bimaculoides | reverse complement strand
AGATCCTACTTCCTCGCCTGGGGGCATCGACACAACACACACACACACACACACACACACACACACACACACACACACATATATATATACACACACATACAAGAAAAAACGAGAAGAAAACATGCAAAAAGTGAAAGGATGAATAGAAACGAAAACAGAAGAGGTTAGACAAATTCCCTTTGACCATAATCAAGCTAGCTGTTGTAGAATAAGCCAAGGGAGAGGGTTTCAAGTTCTGTGAACCAGCTGGTCAATCCGGATCCCTCTCCGTGGAACTATTCAACAACAAGTTTCATTGTGGCTTTACGATTAGATGGGACATAAATAATTTTCTTTTTTATTTCCCATTTCTATCCACCCTTATACTTTTTTGCATCTATCTTCTCACTTTTTCTTGTGATTTCTCTTGTACCACCATCCTGATTTGCAAATTGAATTGACCATGTGCTCAGAACCCGCGGATTGCTTGGAGACACAGCGTGTTATAAAGACCTGCCTAGACTCGCGTCTCCAAAGCAAGAAATTATTTATAGCTCTTTTCTTAATACTGTGTATATTAAATGATATTCACCTCTCACTGGATGGAGTACTCTTTCTGTTGATTTTAACGGAACAGTAAACTATACACACACACAAATGCACATACATACAGATATATATATATATACATACAGATATATATATATGTATATATATATATTCTTACCATAAAACCTGGAACCCAAGTTAGATGGAATTTACATCCGAATGTTAAGAGCAATATTAAGTATATGTTGGTGAACTCATCCCAGAAACAGTTGTATGTAAATCTCCTGCCTGTTATAAGGAAAAGCGCTTGCACTTTGCTAGCGAGCTAAACAAGAACTGACAAGTAACCTATGGATGCTGAAGCACCGCCGTAATAGAGTAGAACGTCTGAATACACACACACACACACACACACACACACATATTTTTTATATATATATTCATATACATACATGCACCTATCCATACATAGCCACACTATAGTCGACTTTGTCTATATTTTTTTTTCATGTATATATATATATGCGTATGTATATATATATTCATGTATATATATATATGCGTATGTGTGTGTGCACGCGTGTATTTTTTAAATTTGTTTCAGTCATTTGACTCCGACCATGCTGGAGCACCGCCTTTAGTCGAACAGATTGACCCAAGACTTATTTTCATGTATATATATATATATAAATAGTAAATGAGTATATGCATATATACGTACAGGTATGTGCATACCGACATCCACCTGTATGTATAGGTGCATATCTGGGTACAGGACATTGCAAACAAAACGTAGACGAGAAAACACACAAGCCACATAGAGAACATTCTTCTTCATCAGCTACTCCCGTTTTAACACCGGCGTTTCGAAGAGCTGGGCAGGACGCATCGTTAAAACGGCTCTTCCCATGGACCGCAAATTAAATTTGTATGCACAAATTAAACCTTGCCATGGAGGAATGTAGTGGCGGACAAAAAACAAGACAGGAAAACAAACAGAAAAGGCTTTACGGCCAGACGAGAAAAATTATGTGTGTATGAACGCTGTGAGGCACGAACTTGAAAGTAGGGACGAAGTAGTTCGCGTGTTTGCTCGGCGATAGCCAAGGAAGAAAAGGATTATTGACCGGAAGCATGTGACCATGCCGGTGTAAGGGGAAGAGAGAGAGAGTGGTAGAGGAAGAAACAAAGGGAGGAAGTAGAAGAATAGGTGAGCAACGAGAGGAAAAGAGAAAGAGAGGAAGTACGAGGGGGAAAAAAGAGATACGTAGTAGTAACAGAGGAAGAACGAGAGGGGTAAAGCGAGATACGTAGTAGTAAAGAGGAAGAACGAGAGGGGGAAAAATGATAGAGGAAGAGAAAGAGAAAGAGATAGAGTAGCGTCGGAAAATATGAAGTTACGAAAACTACTTACAAATTGGAGACGCTGCGTTCAGTTATCATGTATTGTATCTCCTCCTCCAACCACTCAAAAACACTTCCAATCCCTGGTCTTTTGCATATAGCTCAATAAAAACACTCAGTAGGTAATTTCCATTAGAAACACACAGTACATGTGAGCCATTTTAGAAATTTATTTTCCCTGATGAAGGAGGTGGTGTCCAATAATGGATGTAAATAACTTTTTTTATGACTGGACAACCGGGCCCTCACAAATGGCCGTAGGGTTATTAACCCAAACTTTTTATCTTATAGAATCTTAACTCTTTTTAGGACTTCGTTTTATAATCTGCAAGTCGACCTATATATGTATTTATTTTTTCAATATATTTTTAATGCATATATCTATATATTTATATATGTTTATATGTATATTTTTAATGTATTGATTACTCTATATATTTTTATATATCTATATATTTTTAATATGTTTGATGTATTAGATACACTTTTGGAGAAATTCATGCATGTTGGGTCTAGGGCTGAATAAATATAAAAGCATATGTGAGCTGGATTTGCTTAAATTTCATTCTTACTTCTACATTATCTTTACGCCTCATGTTTGATTAACTGGAACTCTTCAAAGAGAAGTTTGTGCATGGGAGAAAATCATTTTCTTTATAATCATATGTATATATATATATATATATACATATATATCCACCTCTGTAGCATAGGCACAAGGCCTAAGATATGGGGAAACCCTTGTACTTCAATGATATCTATTTTGTTATTGTATCGACCCCGTAGAATGAAAGACAAAGTCAACCGCGGTGGAATTTGAACTCAAAGCAAAAAGACAGAAAAAATATTTTACAAGCTTAAACCTTAAAAAAGCGATCACCGAACATTTGCTTAGACAAATAGTCTAATATTAAGGCATATAAACACTCGGCAGAAAAAGTAGGAGTTTTCCGTGCGCATGAAACTCGAACTCACACTTCTATGTATTCGCGACAAATGTACTATCATTACATAATTATTATTATTTACAGATTGTAAAATTCGGCACCGCTTACCAAATAATCGCAGAAAACTCACATGGAAGGTTTGTTTACTAAAAACACTATGAAATCATAGTTCTTAAAACTGATGGAAAAAAGCTAGAGTGTACATTAGTTTAGTGGGTACGTTAGTGTTGGATTTACGTTAGTGCAATAGTAGCGCACCTGTCGCGAATACATAGTGGTGTGGGTTCGAGTCCATTGCGTACGGCAAACCCTACCTTTTTTCCGTCGACTGCTTATATGTCCCTATATTAGACTATTTACCTTAGTCAATGCACGGTGATCGCTCTTAAGCTTGTAAGATACTATTTACAGAATGTAAAATTCAGCACCGCTTACCAAATAATCGCTTATATATATATATATATGGTGGCTGCCCACTTGTTATGCAGAGCTTGACCACCTCTTGTACTTACGTCTTAGATATATCATGGCATCTGATGTAGCTTTTAAAACCAGACAATATTATGAAACGACACTCACATAAATTGCATGTCTGCTTTGGACCACCAAGAGCTGCAGTTAAGTTTTGATCTTTGTGGATCTTAAAATTCCTTTTGAGGCCCCCGTTAGATTTGCAGACCTTATGCCATACACGGCATTGACAAGTATGTACAGATAGACAGACAGAGTAGTATATATATATCTATCATACATACACAGTTATTCAACAAGAATTCTACTCGCAAGATATTGATCAGTCGATGGTTATAATAAAGGAACTTGCCCAATCTGTCATGCAGTGGGGCTGAGCTCGGATCCACGGGATTATAAAGCGAACAGAATCACACGACTCTACTACCTGTCACCGATTACTCACAAAACAAGTACATTCTTTTATTCACCTCAATAAGTATTCTTTAATATTTGCACGTTTTACTCCCAGGATGACTTCTCCTTTCATCTTTCCTGGATCGATAAAATGAAGTACCACTCAAGTACTGGGATCGATAAATACCTCATTTTACTAAATTTCAGGCCTTGTCCCTATATTAGCGATCGATATTTGTGCTTAATTGCAAGTGTCAAAATGGCGACTTTTCATTAAAGTATACTTCCTCGTTCCTACTACTACCACTACTACAACCACTTGCAACACTAGCAACACAGCAACTACCACAACATCCCGAACTCCACCACTATCCTCATCCTTATCTTCACTACCACCGTTACCATTCCCACCACAAAAAACAATAATAATGGTTTCTAGTTTAAGCACAATTGTGACAAGAAATTAGCCTATCATACTTAATTCATCAACTCCAGAAAGGATGAAAAGCAAAGATGACCTCGGCGAGATTTGAACTCAAAGTGTAAAGCTGCAAGAAATACCGAAATACCGTTAAGCGTTTTGTTCGACGCGCTGACAATTATGCCAGCTCACCGCCTTACCTACTATAATAATGATTGCGGTTTCATATTTTAGCATAAGGCCAGCAAGTTTAGGGGAAAATTTCTTGTCGACTTACATCGAGCCCCCTCCCAAGTTTTCAAGTGGTACTTAAAGACGGACTAAATGCCGCTAAGCATTTTGTCCAGCGTGCTAACAATTCTAATTCCCTACTAAATTGTGTTTGTATATTTGGAAACGCGTGGCCTAGTAATTAGAGTGTTGCACTAGCGATCATCGTTTCGATTCCCTGGCCGTGCAGCCCGTTGTGTTTTTGTGCAAAGCACATCATTTCATGTTGCTACAGTCCACCCAGCTGTAAATGGGTAACCTTGCGACGGACTAGCTCTTCGTATCCGGGCAATGTTGTCCTGCTCACCTAGGCAGTGTGGTAGCATGATTCAAAATTTTAAACGATGCAAAGTGCAATGTGACCATCGACGTATAACAACATCCGATAGTCTAGTCGACCACATGATGTATGTATATATGTATGTATGTATGTATGTATGTATGTATGAGTATGTGTGTGACCGTATAGATCTGTAGGGTTAATGTTAGAGGTAAAATGTCGGAACCTATTTCAATACAAAATGGAGTGAAACGGGGATATTCTGGCACCGACCCTATTTGCC
>NC_142951.1:18340743-18370743 GCF_046866305.1 Octopus bimaculoides | reverse complement strand
ATCTCCTTTATCTCTCAATTCTCACAACATTAAATATATTCACTACTACTTAACTCTCAATACTATACATTAAATATGTTCGCCCCATTTACTTTTCAATATTCTATATTCACTCTATTTAACTACACTAAATATATTTATCTTACTTAATTCCCAATGTTCACTATATTAAATTTGTTCACCTTACTTATCTGTCAGCAGGAACAATATGAACTATATTAACCACTACTTAACTTTCAGAACTTAATATCAAATACATTCACCACTACCTACCCCTTCTTCTAAATGAGACATGCTCACAATTCTCTATAATTATATATTAACTCTACTTAACTTTCAATTCTAACTACATAAAATAACTCTTCCCTGCCTGACTCTTGACGCTCACTGCATTAAATGTGTCCTCCCTACTTAATTTTCAATGCTCACTACATAAAATATGCCCTCTCTACTTTATTCTCATTGCTCTCTACGTTAACTACCTTCACCCTATTTAACGCTCAATATCAGACTTTAATTCCATTCCATCTAAGATAATCCAAATACAAATTACTACGTCGTTCACGAATTCGCTCCAGGGTCTAAGGTCAGCCTTAATGCTTTCAATCTCCCTTAATAGTTCGACAACTGAATTAAAGACATTGTTCTTAATTGGATCGTTTCCATTTCTTTAATGAGCCTAACATAATGAGTGGACTGTAGCTGAGAGCAATAACTCATAGGACTGTGAAAAAAATTTACTAAATTTCTTCTGATGCTTTATGTCTATTTTATATCAAAAGTGGTGAGCAAAAGTTTCGTTGGTTCCAATCACTGTTTCACAACGGTGAGAGGGAGAAGGAGCTGTCTGTAACCTGATGTAGAACGAATATTGTCTGTCAAGGACTACCTAAAAATGAACAGTGGTATTTCTCGGTTTCCTCGACGATTTTTACATGCTTTACCCAAAATGCATCGGCGAAAGATGTATGAACACGCGCGCGTACACACACACAGGCATACGCACATATACATCTGTAAGATGTACACAGTTATACAAAAAATTATATGGATATACATACATATATATGTATATATATATATATTTGTTTATTTATATATATATATATATATATATATATATATATATATATATATATATATATATATATGTAAGTAGCTTGCTTACCAACCACATGGTTCTGGGTTGTCACACTGCGTGGCACCTCTGGCCGACAAAAGCCTTGTGAGTAGATTTGGTAGACGGAAACTGAAAGAAGCCCG
Organism: Octopus bimaculoides; assembly: GCF_046866305.1. Classification (NCBI taxonomy): domain Eukaryota; kingdom Metazoa; phylum Mollusca; class Cephalopoda; order Octopoda; family Octopodidae; genus Octopus; species Octopus bimaculoides. The sequence continues at coordinate 18,369,480 of NC_142951.1, read as the reverse complement.
TCGTATATATATATATATATATATATATATATATATATATGTATGTATGTATGTGTGTGTGTGTGTATGTTTGTGTGTCTATGTTTGACCCCCCACTTCGCTTGACAACCGATGCTGGTGTGTTTACGTCCCCGTAAATTAGCGGTTCGGCAAAAAAGACCGATAGAATAAGTACTAGGCTTACAACGAATAAGTCCTGGGGTCGATTTGCTCGACTAAAGGCGGTGCTCCAGCATAGCCGCAGTCAACTGACTGAAACAAGTAAAAGTGTATATACTAGGTTTGATCAATAAGTATCCGGACCGGTTCTATAAAAACAAAACCAGAACACGTACCAATTTGGCATTTAATCTCCTTCAAAGTAGTCCTATTCGGAAGCCACACATTTAATCCAGCGCTGTTTCCATTGATCGAAGCATTCCTGGAACTCGTTTTCTGGGATAATCAGCACATACCTTGTCGCATTCACCTTGATTTTCTCGACGTCCTGAAATCTTCTTCCTTTCAAGCGAAATTTGATTTTTGGAAAGAGAAAAACGTCGCAAAGGGTGAGATCTGGGGAATACGGTGACCGTCGAACCTGGGAATACTGTGCCTATCTCAAAACTGTTGCAGAAGCTACGCTGAAGGGACAGGTGCGCTGTCATGGTGCAATTGACACTCACCGGACCCATGCAATTGTGGCCTTTTCCGACGAATAGCACCCCACAAACGCCACAAAACGTCACGGTAGTACTCCTTGTTTACTGTCTGACCAGGTGGAGCATACTCATGATGAACAATCTCCTTGTAGTCGAAGAAAACGGTCGACAGTGTCTTACTTATTCGTGCTTTCTTCGAAGACTTAGACTTTGTTTCGGGTTCATAGCCATAGACCCACGATTTATCACCCTTTATGACCGTTTTCAAAAAGTTTTCATTACAATGTTCATCAGAAAAAGATCTCGACACAATGAAGGAGATTTTGTGCAACTGAAACCCGAGTGTCTCTTTGGTCAGCTGAAAGCTATTTTGACATAAACTTGACAGACACGCGTCTCATACCCAAATCTTCAGTGATAATGGACTGAACTGAACCGTAACTAATTTGTACATCCTCTGATAACTCATGAATGGTGATTCGACGATTTCCCATCACAGCGGCAGACATATCTGCGATGTTTTTCTTACTTCTGCTGGTTACAGAACGTTCGTCACTATCGACATTTTTTCGGCCAACTTGGAAACATCTGAACCACTCGTACACTTGTGTGTGACTCATACACTCATCTCCATACACTTTCTGCAATTTTGCGTTGGCCTCTGAGCAGGAATCACCAATATTTTAACAAAATTTGATACCGTTTCTCTGTTCAACTTTCTCTGTCATGGTCAATGCGACGATCACACACTACACGCGTTCCTTTTAAACACTGCTCTAAGCAACAGAAGTGAGCTAGAATGTTAAAACTTAGTGCACATGCGGCTTCACTCTGCTTGCTTTAGATTCCTTACTATGGCAACAGTCCGTATACTTATTGGTCAGACCACGTATATATCTCATAAACAGAGCCTGAAAGATTGCTTTAAGATATATGGCGTATTTTATAAATATACTTCTTCAAGTATCATAATAGCATGAAATTAGATATATATAGTGAGATTTTACAAAAAAAAATAAAGATGAAGACTGGTGTGTAAACAACAAAGAGATGTATTAGTTTAATGGTCGGGAAGTGAGAAAGTATTTTACATTTCGAGCCTACGCTCTTCGACAGAAAGGAACACAGAAATAAACAGGGAGAGAAAATACAAAAAGGTTTAGTGGCTAGCGATCTATCATGGCGATTTATCATGGCGATCTATATATTGCCGGACAATATATATATTTACTTACATGTATACATATATACATATGCATATGTGGGCACAGGACGCCACAAAACATAAACAACAAAAAATACGATGTACGAAGATATGGAATAAGGGCGTTTTTTGCAAGCAAAGAAAGAAACAAATTGAAAACAAGACAAGCAACACAAGGAATGACCCTGCATCAGCTGCCGGCTGTTTTTCTAATCCGTATTTCGAGCAATTCACGACAAGATACGCCTTCGATAAAACAGTTGCTACTGCAAGGCAAATTAAGTAAAATTTGCGATCTTGCGGAGGGTCAAGATTGGTGACAAAAACAGGACAGTGAAAACAAACAGGAAAGGCTGCTAAGCCTAAACGAGGTTGTGGTGGCGAACGCGAAGAAACAAGTCTGGACAGGAGACAGAGAACAATACGTCTTCACTGTCCAGCTGAAACAGGAAGAAAGAAAGAAGCACATACAAAGCGTAAGATCGGTGGAATCACGAGCTTCCTTGTACAATCACAATTGCGTTGGGCTGGCCATGTCGTCAGAACGAGTGACGAGAGAATATCCAAAGTCCCCATGTACATCCAGCTTGAGAGTGGGCACAGGAATGTTGGTCGATCATGGCTCAGATATAAGGACAAGCACAAGAGTAACCTCTTAGAGATGAAGATAGCTCACAACACCTTTGATCGAACAGCCTTGGAACGAACAAAACGGAGATCATTGTGTCAAAATGATATTAAAAACTTTGCTGCAACTAACATTAACAGGCTTTGGGGTGCAAGGCAAAGGAGAAAAATGGCTGCAAATATATCACCTGCCACTGACTTGTATTCCTCATACTTGCAACACCGGTGGCCTTCTTTGCAAGTCGTTGCCGGGACTTAAATCACACATTCGACATAAGCATTATGATTGACAAAGAAAGAGTACGTTGTTGGAGCCTCATACGACAAAACCGACGGGAGAGTCCATCACATGTATATATATATATATATATATATATATATATATATATATATATATATATATATATATATATATATATATATATATATATATATATATATATATATATATATATATATATATATATTAATTTACGAAGGTATCGTTAATTCTATTATCATCCAATGTAACTAGTTTAAGAATGATAATAACAGAATCAACAATACAGGCGACAGCAGGCCACAAAATAGCATTAAATAGTCAAGAGATTAAAATCAATCAAAGGAAATGCTAAGTATGTCTACCTGCTTGAAATAACAGTCAAAACTTGTTATTAAATCGCAAAAAATACACTAGTGGTAACTACAGAAGTCAAAACGAGGGCAAATTTGGTTAAGACAATCTACCTACATACATTTAAGTATTTCGATTCACATGGACTAGCTTATGCATTGGCAAAATAAGCCTTAGCTTCTTCAGCACGCATTACCAAGATAAGAGATTCCCAACCTATCCTTCTGAAGTCTGTGTTATTTCAAGCAGGTCGACATACTCAGTATTTCTTTGATTGATTTTAATCCCTCGGCTAGTTAATGCTATTTTTTGGCCCCCTGTCGCCTGTATCGTTGATTCTGTTATTATCATTCTTAAATTAGTTACATTGGATGATAATAGAATAAACTATACCTTTGTAAATTAATTTTAATAAATTATTTTTCTCGTAAATCTGTAACGAGATTATTTTACACTGGTATAGCTTCTGTGATTTCGGCGCGAAACGAATCAGTAGCGGCACAGACTTCAGAAGGATAGCTTGGGAATCTCTTATCTTGGTAATGCGTGCTGAAGAAGCTAAGGCCTATTTTGCCAATGCAGAAACTAGTCCACGTGAATCCAAATACTTAAATGTATGTAAGTAGATTGTCTTAACCAAATTTGCCTTCGTTTGATTTCTGTAGTTATCACCAGTGTATTTTTAGCGATTTAATAACGAGTTTTGATTGTTATTTCAAATCGGTAGACATACTTAGTATATCCTTTGATTGATCTTATATATATATATATATATATATATATATATATATATATATAAGAAAATGGAGAGGATATAAAATCGACAAACATCAGCCAGTAAACATTCCATTGTATCTATTTATTAAATGATAACAAACATGTGTTTATGTGGTACAAGTAAAGCCATTGTAACTATAATTACTTCATATGGTTACAAAGTTACAATCTTTACAACTTAACAACCTGATATAATTATGATTATAATACAACATATGGTTATTTACGTTCTCTAAGTTATGCCGTAACATGAATACTTTCTGCTTATATCCAGAATTGATAATAATCACAACCTTACTTGTAGTGTCTATGAATGGTTTACACACTAGTTTTGCAACACACAGTTACCCCGCTTCAACTTTAGCCTACAAGCCTAAATATACTTTAACTCAGACATGTACACACTAACCCTTGAAATTAGTACGCAGACCTACCCACAACGTAATGACATTTCATAAATACTATTCTAGTGTATGTCTTAACTACGCATCTTAGTACGATAATATACTATCAGACTACTCTTCTATGATAGAACTCTTTAGCGTCTGTTTATCATTATTTACTTTTCAACTAATCGCTTCTCCCTCCACGACTCTCGTGCAGATAGTTAGTTGTTGACTGGAAGTGTCACCCATTCGTAAGGACCCACCTGAATATTCATGCCTTAAATATTTATATGTATTCTTATAATTATTTCTATTATTTTATTTTATACTTTTGTTTTGTTGATCTTGTAATTTATTGATAGTCCTAACGGACCTGAACAGTGCCATTGTTTTTAAATCTTAGCTGACCAATTAGGTTGTAGGATTGACTTTGACCTCACCCACTATGCATAGGGCTATTGGAATTAGTTTTCGGCCAATAAGTAACAAATATTAACATCGCACTAAGGTTTTACCCAGTTTTTTCTTTCATTAATGTACTTATGTATTAATTTTCCCCTAACAGGTTCAATTTAAGTTATTTCGGCCAACTCCTTTAATATTGCTATATCTATTAAATAGCGGTTAGCCTCTAATTTCTGACCCCTGTAACATGGACCGTACCATTAAGCCCACCACATAACATACTACCTTCGCTATTTCCCTCAGTATAATGGAAACACGATGTAAACTGTAACCTATGGATATATCTCCTGAGAGTGACTTTACTTACTTACCACAGGATGGAATACCATGGATTATAATTAACACCTTAAAGTGAAGTTCTCACCTTTCCTTACCACGTTTATTACATTGCATTATATTGTTGTTGTTGTTTTTTGTTTTGTTTTTTACGTATTTTAACCTATCTTATCTTATTGACCCTACTCTATTATTATAACTGAATTTCTCACGTGTTAGTTTCCTAAATTTTGTACTTTCTGAAGAAGCCTTGAGGCTCAACCATTACGCAATCTCTGTCCAATGTTTGTTCAACCCTGTATATCACTGACGTGATGAGGATGACTTGGAAGCTTCTGAGGCCACATGGTAGAAACGGCCGTAAGTGATTTGTATCTGTACACTCATCTATTATTATTTATTCATTTCTATATATGTATCTGTTTACGTATTCATTTTCTGATCTCATTCGTTTTATATTTTCTAAATTTCTAGATGCTGCTGCTTTATAAAGGTTTCCCATCTTGTCGTTGAAATAGGGAGTAATTAACACTCGACAACTGAGGAAGGGTTAGACTTCTTTTGGTATTTTGTGTCGTACTTGTCTCTTATTTTGCATTTACGTATTTTTCACTCGCTGGTGATGCCCTGTTCATATTGTATATTTTTTGGTATTTTGTCCTGTACTTATCTCTCGTGTGTTTATGCATTTTCACCCGGTTTGTGATGTCTTGTGCTTGATGTATTTTATATATATATATATATATATATATATATATTGTATGTAGGTCAGGTAAAATCACAGCTATTTCCTCTTGAAGCACATCTACTTAGTTCATTATTACAATTCAATATGCTGCTCCATAGGTGCAAAGTACAAACCAAAGTTGAAATTTCTGGAAATATCATTTGTAGAGTTGAAATATTTATTGATATTCTTCATTCACCATTATATATGTTTCATTATGAATATATTTTTAAAATTTCTCTGGAGAATTTCGAATAGAAAATTCTTTACATGTTTATCTAACATGTACGCTCTGTAATTCCTATTAGTAGATGAAACATGTGTCATGGTGAATAAATAATACCAATAAATTTTCCAACTTCCTGTTTTGTCATATATACATAAGTACCAGTTTGTTTTTTCAGTTCCATTCAACTTGGAGTTTTGTGGGCGCTTTACACGAACCTAGCTCATCAAGCATAGGTAACCGAATGCGCTGAGTACCACTTTTGTTAGGCCATTTACTTGTGTACACACACTCGCACACACACACACACACACACACACACACACACACACACACACACACACACACACACTCACATATGTATACATACATATATATATATATATATCATAAACACATAACCTAGCTAACTCCAGCAATTTGGCTTTGTTTAATTTCCCTTTTACCAACTGAAACATACCATAACTGTAGCAAATAGACAATTATCTGTTACTAGAAACTGCTGTGCGAAGGAATGCCTGTATGTAGCTGCAGGCTGTCTTTAGTAAACAATCTCATTCTATTGCCAATAGCAATCATCCATATTCCTGCCAATTAAGAGAAGCTAAATGTTCCACATATACCTTTTCTGCTTATTCGACTATTCCTGTATTCGACTATTCCAACCGTAAATTACCACTATTTAGCATCTACTTTGTATGTAAGTATGTATGTATGTATGTATGTATGTATGTATGTATGTATGTATGCATGCATGCATGCATATATGTATGTATGTATGTATGTATGTATGTATGTGTGTATGAACGTGTGTGTACATTCAGATGGTAATTCGAATACTAGTCATGCTGCATTCGTTTTCGAATTCATCTGAGTATGTATATATGCAGATGCGTGTCTGTATATATATGTATGAATGTATGCGTGTGTATATATATATATATATATATATATATATATATATATATATATATATATATATATATATATATATATATATATATATACTGAGAGGGAGAGAGAGAGAGAGAACTATATTCACATATACATATTTTTTCATAAATTGACAAACACACATATGTTTGTATATATATATATATATATATATATATATATATATATATATATATATATATATAGGTATGTTTAACACCCAAGTGTTTTACAATTACAAGCAAAAATAGAAGTTATTACTTTTTCTTTTTGAAACTAACATGTTTATCATGTTTCAAACGACCAGTTCGAAGCTACACTAGACTATAGTAGAAATAACAACCAAAGTTGAAAAGCATAACTCTTAGAAAAGACGGGAATATCGAAGAATTTTATCGTGAGCGCATTGACTCCAAAAATAGTACTTGGATGGTTTGACGTGCCAAGCCTCCTAGCTCTGACCATATGTGTTCTGTATCAGAGTTGACATGGCATTAACAGACAACTTTAGTATAGAGAAGGGTACCACACTTACTGGTGGTGGGGAAATTTTCACCTTCAGCGATGTTTCTCAATTACCAATGACTACGATGATGTGCGATTTGGAGCTGAAGGCACAGACACAATCACACACACGCGCTCACACACACACACACACACACACATACAGAATGATGATGTGCAAGAGACAAACAGAAAGGTTAACAAAAACATTAGTTTCAAATTTTGGCACAAGGCTAGACATTTCGGTGATGGGGGTTAGGCCGATTACATCGACCCCAGTGCTCAACTGGTACTTATTTTATCGACCCCGAAAGGATAGATGGCAAAGCTGGCCTCGGCGGAATTGGGACTCAGAACGCGTAGACGGATGAAATGCTGCTAAGCATTTTACCTGCCGTGGAAACGATTCTGTTAGCTCACCGCCTTAATTACTGTATGTTTTATGGCAGCGAGTTGGCAGAATCGTTGCCGCGCTGGACAAAAATACTTAGCGGCATTTCGTTCCGCCAAGGTTGACTTTGTCTTTCGTCCTTTCAGGGTTGATAAATTAAGTACCAGTGAAACACTGGGGTCGATGTAATCGACTATCTTCCTCCCTCAAAATTTCAGGCCTTTTGTCTTTGGTAAAAAGGATTATTATTACTATTGTCATTATCGTGACCTTCTTCTTCTTCTTCTTCTTCTTCTTCTTCTTCTTCTTCTTCTTCTTCTTCTTCTTCTTCTTCTTCTTCTTCTTCTTCTTCTTCTTCTTCTTCTTCTTCTTCTTCTTCTTCTTCTTCTTCTATCGAGACGTATTGCACATCGCTCCTGTAAGCTTGTTATTTATATTGTAACACAAAGTAACGTACTAAAAACTTGTTATCGTTATGTAGGTGAACTAATCTCTAAGATGAACTTAGGGAGTTGGTTAGTGTTTCTCCGTCTGTAGCCCTTCGGGGCTAAATTGGGGTTTCTTTACCTTAACACACCCCTCAATATTTGTCTAAAAAAAAAGAAAGGTGGCGGACAAGGATTGCTCGTCTGCTGAAAAGAACAGCCAAATTGTAAAAGTCAATGACAGCATCAGTAGCAGCTCCAACAGTAACAAAACATGCACTTTCACGCAAACACACTTTCTGCACGGGAAAGGTATGAAAGTAACTTTCCGCTGCTAAAATTTCAACAACCGCTATCACCATCACAGGATCAACAAAAAAATGAAATGTTGAAATGTTTCTAGATCTATCCAGGAAAAACTAATTTGCGGACAATTCTATACAAAACTACTGGAACAAAAAGTAAAAGAATCGTGCAGGCAACACACGAACAGATAGAAAAATGTCTGCAACCAATTTGGAAGAGCAAATCTTATATAGACAGGAGGTGGGGGGAGAAGTTTGGAAGTGAAGTTCGCCTCAGAAGAATAACCCTAACGAGTGATGATTTCATCCTCATCCACATTTACCTTGGCCAAAGGAAGTTTAAAAGAAGAACATTTAATATACCACCAGAAATCAACATTTACTGGTTAGTGACAGCGGTTCTCTTCGAGAAAGAAGAGTAAAAACTAGTATTCTGCAGATACAGAGAATATATATGCATAACTGGTGAGGACAGAATATACAATTGTTAATACAGGCGGTTCAGCCAAGTATCGAGGCCAATCTGGACTTTATAACCCTACCAGATAGCACAAAGTTTTACGTGGCTTTTAAGGGCCGAAGGAATACAAAGCGCTTCAAGGCTTTGCTCACAGCTAAAGAAACTAACACTCCTGCCAACATCATCTCCACCACAACCACCACAACAACAACAACAAAAACAACTACAATAATAGCAACAGCTGTAAATACAGCAGCAATAGTACCAACAGAGACATGTGGCACAACGCTACCAACAACAGGATCGAACTTAACAGTTGTGAAAACAATAAAACAACAATTACTGCAACATCCACGACAGAAGCAACACCATCACCGCCACCACCACCACAATCAACAACAGCATTAGAAACCCCTAAAAGAACAAGAGTTACTTCAACAAAGCACCAAAAACCTCCCCAAGACACTCCTCTCCTTTTCGGACCACTGAGACATGTCCTGTAATGAAGTGGACGGTGAGGAGTTTGAATGGCCAACGGTTACGAGGGCCATGAAAAGAAACAGTAACAACGCACGCCAACACCAACACAATTATAAAAAATGGCAGATACGAATAAATAGGGAAGATGTCTTTGGGAAACAATGCTCAAACATCGCCCCCAATCACAGCTACACTGACACTGACACCACCACCCCTCTCTGACACAACCACCATAACTATTACGGACAACACCACTACAAGCACAATCTAATTCACATGCACATATTTGTACGGTCGACCTAGATAGACTTCGTAGACAGGAACCCGGTTATTGAGATCAGATTAACGAATAAGTTAAGCGGGCGTTGACGGGGCCAGTCGTCAACAACAAATAGTGCTCTATCCTGAAAAGGGCAATTAGAGTAGATTGAGTTATATTGAGGAAGGCATTAACGATAGAATGGAAAAGAACATCTGGAAACTTAGAATCTTAGAAAAAGCGCTAAGGAAAGGCATCGCAACCAATGTGCTGGCGACGAGATTAGTCCTCGACTAATTCTTCAACGCTAATCACGAAGAGGACTTTTGATGCGGGGCCTATAAGTAATTTCCAGAAATCTCTGGCCTGGCGGTGCTACCGGGAGACATTGCCAGCTTGAGTTAAACTCTACAAGCATGGAAGTGCCGTCAGCCGGGCTTGCCCGAGATGCACGCAGAGCGAGAGTGGTTAAAAAAGAAAAGCACTATTATTATCAGAAATTTTATTATTTCTAAATCTCTCAAAGAGAGACATTCAGAGACAGTTCTTAAAAGTAAAGGCTATTTGCCAACATAATGTGGCTGTCCTGAAAGGGACGGCGTTACTGTTGTTTTAGCCCCCAAAACATCGTTTCTAGCTGGCTATACGACACACTATTTGTGTCCTTATATTTTCGAACAGGGAGCTCAGTACTCCCACCTGCATGTTTGTTACAATAACTTACCAAGACACACCCAGCGTCCTAGGGCGAATAAAGTATAAGAGATGTTACAGTATAACTGAAAACTTGGGGAGGGGTAGTGGCAGGGGCAGTAGCGAAATAACTTCATGTAATACAACACAGACATTTAAATTGATAGGGTTTTTCTAAGGATGTGGGTAGTACTTGTCAGCATAATCTTTTGGATTTCTCTGAGACATGGTTCTCCTGGGATATTATCTAGATGTTTCTGGTATCCCTTTCTTATCATACCTAGGGTACCCACAATAACAGGAACAGTTCTTGCTTTAATCTTACATTTTTTGTATTACAGTTTTCAGGTCCTTATATTTACGTAATTTGTCAAATTCCTTTACAGATATATAAGTGTTAGTCTACAAGTATTTTATTCCCTGTCTTTAATGACTATGTCTGGTCGATTAGCCTGGATCGTTCTGTCGGTGTTGGCTAGAAAACCCCAGAGAGTGGTGACATTTTTACCTTCAACGACTGGCTCGGGATGATATTCATACCAGTAAGCAGGAGTGCTGATTTTGTATATTATTATTATTATTATTATTATTATTATTATTATTATTATTATTATTATTATCATCATCATCATCATCATCATCATCATCATCATCATCATCATCATCATCATCATCATCATTACCACCATCATTATTATTATAGACGTCAGACAGTATACAATATTGTGAGGTTGTTGATTGAAGATATTGTGTCTACCGGGGTTTTGTATGGTTTGTCAAGTCACAACAAGGACCTCCGACAGACAGTACTTTACGCAATACGCGTGCAGTTCCAAGTAATGCCGACTTTTGCAATACATTTAGGTTGTAGGTTGTCAGATGTTTTTTTTTTTTTTTTTTTTCAGATTGGGCGGTATTGAACCCAATGCTGCGATGACAATAGGGATAACCTTTATGTTTGACTCCCGTAGCTGCCACGTCTTAGCGATCTCAATTCTCAGGTCTCCATATTTATCAACCTTTTCTCTTTCTTTCATGATGACATCTTGATCTCCTGGCACTGCCACGTCAGTTACTAGGCACTCTTGTTTGTCCCTCCAAAAGGTTACTACATCCGGCCTTCGGTGCTCTAACACCTTGTCTGTCTGTATCAAAGTCCCAAAGGATTTTTGCCTTCCCCTTTTCATCCATCACATTTTCCGGTGTATGTTGGTACCAAGCACCCGTAACCTCATATCCATAATTACGGCATAGTAGCCAGTGGAGGTTTGGGGCTACTTTGTCGTGTCTACGCTTTCGACACTCTTCCCAAACATGCTGCAGAGGTCCATTGCACTTGTGTGGTATATATGCTTTTTCCCTGAGTTGGTATTCAATGCCTGGTCCTGGGCAGCGATGATTAGGCTTTCAGGATTCTATTTTAGGTCACCCTTGTTGAGCCACCTCTATGATGTTTCCTCGTTTTTTTACTTTGTTGGTTTCACGGTGGAACTAACCATGTAATTCCATATGGAATAGGGTTGGTTTCTTCTCTCTCGTTGGCTGTTCTTTTCAGAATTCATGAGCACTCTCGAGTCCATTTTTGTTAACTCCTTCTGCACTAACAGCATATTGTAGCAGGTTTTGTTTGCTGTTTACCAAATATTCTATCGTTTCTTTTTTTTTTCACTGTTAATGCACTCGCGTACGCTAATCAGCCCACGTTCACTTTTACCTCTCTTCATGTAGAGCCTGTGTACATTTGGCTTAGGATGGAGGGCACCATGCATTGCATTTGAGTTGGTTAATTTCCGCTTATGTCCATTTCAGGATGGGTGCACTCTAGCGGACTACAGCAACAACCTATATGTTGATGGCAGTCACAAGGTTTCTTGAGTTGAGTTTTGATTTCAAGAGAAGTTTGAGGCGCTTGAAATATGCAGTGATGACCTTGTCTTTCATTTTTGGGAGCAAGATATTGTCCAGGATCCCAAGGTACTTGTACCCGTCATCATCCGGGTCTTCCATTCTGTCTCCGTTTGGCAATTCTATATCCTTACAATTTACTCTTTTGCCCCGCTTCAAAGTAAGCACCGCACACTTCGAGATACTGAATTCCATCCCTATATCCTTGCTGCACGTTTGCACAGTCTCAGTCAGCCTCTCCATGACAGGTTCTGCTTTTGCGAACAGTTTTAAATCATCCACGAAGAGAAGATAGTTGAGAAGAGGTCCATTCTTTCTCATCTGATAGTGCACATTGACTTCGTGTAGGACTACAGAAAGTGGGATCAAGGCTATAACAAATAACAGGGGTGAACAAGAGTCACCTTGGGATATACCTCTTTTGATTGCTACCTCGGCTAAGTGCTGGTTGTTATAGGAAAGACGTGCTTTCCAACTAGGCAAGCTGTTCTTAATCAGTGCGCACACGTTCTCAGCTATTCCACGCATGTCGAGTGTTTCCAAAATCCACGAATGCAGCAACATATCGTAAGCCTTTTTGGAGTTTATCCAGGTCATTCATAAGTGTTTTTGGTACCATTTACAGTTCTTCATTATAACCTTGGTGCTCTTGGATCCTTTTTGGCATCCCATTTGTTCTACTGGCAGTGGATTGTTTTCCGTAAGGAACGTATATATTTTCCCTGCGAGGGTACCAGTTAATATTGGGTTGGCAGCTAAGTTCCCGCCGTTTTTTTTTTAATTTTGGAATTTATTGCGTTAATCTTCTCCTACGAGATTCTCACCACGACAGAGACTTTTCCTGATTGTCTGAATCTGGGCCTCATTAAGAAAGCCTCTATTCCGAATTATTCTTATCTGATTCATGAGTCCATCTTCCCGAATCTGGAACATACCCAGCTAGTTCCAAAGTTCTAATGATCTTTCTCCGACAGCTTTACATTTGCCATTGTTCTTGTCTAGCAAGGCTTGTTCACGCCGTTCGATTCATATCAACAGACCACTTGCGTTTGCGAACACGTTGCATAATTTGACCAGTACAAGGACTATGTCTTGTAGTATGGCTAGCAATTGTTGAATTACGGCTGGGCCCACCCTGCTGCACAGTGGGGAACCTGCCAGGTGCGCCGCCTTCACTCTTGGCATTTTCACTCACAAATTATTATTATTATTATTATTATTATTATTATTATTATTATTAATAATAATAATAATAATAATAATAATAATAATAATAATAATAATAATAATAATAATAATAATAATAGACAATACGAAGAGCGCGATGCGATTGCAATAGATATTTTATTGGCTGAATACACCGAATAAGAACTGGAACATTTAGAAATTCTGGAAGTCAACAAAACAGTCGGTTGTCTAAGGAAAATGGTAATTACAGCTTTTGCGTTTTATTTCTTCGAACAGTTGGCTTGTCAGCCCTGTTAGTTTCGCGAGACTCTAGCAAGAAGAAGAAGAAGAAGAAGAAGAAGAAGAAGAAGAAGAAGAAGAAGAAGAAGAAGAAGAAGAAGAAGAAGAAGAAGAAGAAGAAGAAGAAGAAGAAGAAGAAGAAGAACAACAACAACAACAACAACAACAAGAATGATAATGATAATAAGGCAAGCTGGCAGAATCGTTAGCGCACCTAGCAAAAATGCTTAGCGGCATTTTGTCCGTCTTTATGTTCTGAGTTCAAATCCTGCCGAGGTCGACTTTGCTTTTCATCTTTTAGGGATCGATGAAATAAGTTTCATTTACGCACTGGGGTCGATGTAATCGACTATCCCCCCCACTAAATTTCAGGCCTTGTGTCTATAGTAGAAAGGATTACTATTACTGTTGTTGTTGTTGTTGTTGTTATTGTTGTTGCTGTTGTTCATGGTCTCCGTCGCTCTGCTGGGAAAGACTGATATCCCTTTACGAGAGGAAAGAAGAAAATTACAAATTTACATATTCAAAATATTTGCTACTGTATGTGTGTACGAGCGTTTGTTAGTGTGTGCGCGTGTGTGCGCGTGTGCGTGTATGCACATATGTGTGTTGTGTGCGCGTATGTATACTTATATGTATGTCTGTTTATATGCAGGTATATAACAGTGCATATTTTTGCATGTGTTTGTATGTGTGCGTGTGCGTGTGTGTGTGTGTGTATGTGTGCATGAATACGAATTATTATAAAATGTATGATTTACACATGCTTTTGTATTTTTTGTTCGCAGGTGTTTTTTTTTGTTTTTTCTTTTGTTTTAGTTTTTGTTTGTTTGACGCAGTTTGACGTTAAGCAGTTGATATTAGCAAAGAGCACGTCAAGTTAGCGTAATAGGGGGTTGCGGAAATAAACAAGTATAGCGTAGAGGAGGGGGAGGAGGAGGGGGGAGGAGGAAGAAGAAGAAGAAGACGAAGAAGAAGAAGAAGAAGAAGAAGAAGAAGAAGAAGAAGAAGGAGAAGAAGAAGAAGAAGAAGAAGAAGAAGAAGAAGAAGAAGAAGAAGAAGAAGAAGAAAGGACGACGAGGATGTCATCAACGCCAGCAACAGCACCAAGAGCAAAACCAACAACAACAACAACAACCCCAAGAGCAGAAGCAACAGTAAGAGCCAAAACGGCAGCAAGAGAATAACGAAAACAACAACAAAAGCAAGAATCAAGCTCAAGCTTTCAACTCAGGTTTCAAATGAGCGTTCAACTAATCTGTCCTATAGCCATGTTAAGAACTGTGAAATTAAGGTTGTAAGACCGGTTAAGTGTATGAAAAAATGGTCTGGTTAGCATGCATCTGTGTGTGTATTTGTGGGAGGACGGTTATATTTTATCTTGATTACAAAGGACCACTGTTATTTACTATATTGCCAAAGAACATGACGGATCTAGATGGAGTGGGAGTACATGTCTTCAAGTTGCACTTTGACCTTATGCTGTGGAAAATCCCATATGTCCCAGCAAGAAACTCAAACGAGGGTAGCAATATCAAACACTTTCATTCACCAAAAGCCAACTACATGCGAATGACCATTGAAAAGGTGATAATACTTCTTCCCTTTTTTTTTTTTTGGCTTACGTCAGCACTGCCAAAGATGGAAATGAATGAGATACACGAGAATATTCTTATATGTACGATGTGATATAATTTTTTAATGTTTTTTGTAACTTGGCACTCCATTGACATACGCCTAAAAAGAGGTAAAATTTATTCAAATTCAAAAAATGATAATCAGAAGCTGTAGAGGAAGAATAGAGCTGTTAAAAAGCCCATAAAATACGCCAATAAAATTATTTTTCGCGTTAATTGAAAATAACATTGGAAACGATTAAAATAAATGGAACCACCACCCCTAATATGGAATACCGTATTTCGTGATGCCATAATATGCAACCAAGTAGCATAATACACTACCAGCAATTATGTATACTTACCACTTGCCAGGTATGTGTTTACAATGTAAAATTAGTATACCTAATAGTGTTACACCGCTATATTTGTTAGCTATTTAAGCAATGAGGTGCTGAAGAAAGATCAAGAACTCCTGAAATATGCATATACATTCATTACCGATTTTTCTATCTTCCATCGCATTATTGACACAGAAGTATTCATTGACGAGACGTCGAAACCTTCAGCGCTGGCTCTAAATTCTATAGAAAATCTGTAGAAATAACTTTAAAAAGTTATATATATATATATATATAGATAGATAGATAGATACATACATACATACATACATACATACATATATACAGAAGTGGTTGTGTGGTAAGTAGCTTGCTTTCCAGCGACGTGGTTCCGGATTCAGTCCCACTGCGTGGCACCTTGGGCAAGTGTCTTCTACTATCGCTTCGGGCCCAACAAAGCCTTGTGAGTGGATTTGGTAGACGGAAACTGAAAGAAGCCCGTCGTATAAATGTATATGCATATATATGTGTGTGTGTTTGTGTGTCTATGTTTGTCCTCCCCTCCAACATCGCTTGACAACAGATGCTGGTGTGTTTACGTCCCCGTAACTTAGCGGTTCGACAAAAGAGACCGATAGAATAAGTACTAGGCTTACAAAGAATAGGTCCTGGGGTTGATTTCCTGGACTAAAGGTGGTGCTCCAGCATGGCCGCAGTCAAATGACTGAAAGAAGTAAAAGAGTATACATACATACATACATACATACATACATACTTGGCAAGTGGTAAGTATACATAATTGCTGGTAGTGTATTATGCTACTTGGTTGTGTATTATGGCATAACGAAATACGGTATTCCATATTAGTGGTGGTGCTTCCATTTATTTTAATCGTTTTAATACATAAATACATACATACATACATACATACATACATACATATTTATATGTATGGTCTTAATCGAGCTCACAACCCAGAGACCGAATTCAGAATTTGTGACAGCGTACCAATGGAAAATTTGTATGATGGATCCACAGGATTGACACAGGAAACGATCCGGAATGTACCAGCGACTACGAGGTCAGAACAACGGACACCGGACTTCCAATGTATCTGTGATCAGAAATTCGCCTCTGAAAAGGGAATGAAGATACATCGGACGAAAACGAAAAACAGTAACTGAGGAGCAGCGCACTGCAAATGCAGATAAGACGTCAGGAGACTAAAGCCAGGTCGCAAACCACATTGCTGAGGATACCCAAGCAAAAGAGTCTGCTATGGGAATGCAATCCCAAGAGGCACGAGCAAGGTGTCCGAGAATCAAATTCCCTCAAACGAGCAGTGAAGGGGCCTAAAAGCCACTTAACACGAAAATCTGCAATGCTTTATATAATAAGCCGGGTGCTGATGTTACTGAAAAGCGATCAATGTGGATATTGGTGAAGAGGCATGAGGATATTGGTGGGCCCGGCTCCCGTAGAGTGTCAGGTATAAAGGGAAACACTTGTCGGATGGGAATTCTTCCTCTGAAGATTTCTCCTGCTGTGCGCTCGCTTTGCGGCGAGTTTCTGTTATATATATATATATATAAAAGAGACCGATAGAATAAGTACTAGGCTTACAAATAATATTCTATTATTTGTTTCAGTCGTTTGACTGCGGCCATGCTGGAGCACCGCCTTTAGTCGAACTAATCGACCCCAGGACTTATTCTTTGTAAGCCTAGTACTTATTCTATCGGTCTCTTTTTGCCGAACCGCTAAGTTGCGGGGACGTAAACACACCAACATCGGTTGTCAAGTGATGGTGGAGGACACACACACACACACACACACACACACACACACACACATATGACGGGTTTCTTTCAGTTTCGTCTACCAAATCCACTCACAAGGCTTTGGTCGGCCCGAGGCTATAGTAGAAGACACTTGCCCAAGGTGCCACGCAGTGGGACTGAATTCGGAGCTATGTGGTTGGAAAGCAAGCTACTTTATTTCATCATAATTTACCATAGAGGCAGAACACAGAGTATCTGCGGGCTAGACAAACACATAAATGAGATGAAATGAATGATAAACATTATGGTATAATGGGAGAAGACAAAAGCCGCCCGCCGAACTTTGCTTCTCTAAAACACTGTTCTTTTATAAATAAAATTTATACCTTGAGGCTATGAACCTCGTACATAAAAGGTTCCAAATTATGACATAAATTAAGGCACTTGCCTCTTACAATTTTTCATTATATGAGTCAGATGATCCCACAATATGAGGCACTCGTCCTCTTACATTTTTACGCCCGCCAGACTCATCCCTTCACTCAAGCACAACGATGGGTCTGGGTCGGGCCAATTCACAAGACGAAATTTGCCGATGGGGAAGGAATTCACCACCGTACATATGTCACTATTCAACACGACCTCCGCAGTCACCTGCGGAGGCCAGTCCGGATCCTTAGTACAGGTGAGGATTCCCTCCCTCCGACCCTTCCTAGAACACTCTTTCACGAATTTATGTAAGGCCCCTCCCTTTCGGAATAGGATTAGCCATTTCTGCTCCCCACAGGGCGAACCCGCAGCTTCTACTTCGGCGGCACAATTCCCGCCGACAGGCTTTCCTCCGTTGGTGGCACAATTCCCACCAACAGGGTGTCGGGAAACGCCGGCGATGCACTATCGAGCGCCGGCCGTGCCCCGTTCTTTTTTCTTTTTCTTTGGGGACACTGGAGTAGGGCGCACTTCCGCCTTTGTCGGAAAGTCCTCCTCCTCCCCCGCGATTTTCGGTGGGCAACCATTGTTGCCCACCTTCTTCCTTTTCCTTCCTTTCTTCGAGGAGGTTTCCACCTCCTCGACTTCCTCTGTCTCTCCCTCCACTGGGGGAGCGGGGTAACTACATTCAATAACTGTTCCAGGACCTTACTCTGGTCCTGGGGACAGTCTTTCTTGATGTGGCCGGGCTTCAGACACGGGTGACACATGGGAGGACGTCCCTCAAGGATCATTGGATATCTGTGCCCAGACATCCTCAAAAAATCTGGAAATACCAGATCTTTGGCTGATTGGGCCCACATGGTCAAAACAGCTTTTGACCCAACCCAATCAGCCGATGGAAGTATTTTCACATTAAGGAGCTTGGCTCTGATGCCACCCAGCCCCTGACGGGTTGTGTCCTCAATCCACTCAGGCTCAATACCAGGTGGCAGCCCACACACCCAAGCTCTAGTTAATTTCTTCCCACAATACGTGGGAAGAAACAAAATGTTCTGCCCTTCTAAGGGCTGGCTCAGAAAATTGCGAGCCACCTCAGGGGTGTCAAATAGCAACCAAACCGTTGCATACTTGACACCCCTGGTTATGAATTTGATAGTGGCCAGATGCTCCGCCAGCTCACTCTCTATCTCGACCTTGGGAAAGACCGTAATGGTGTCGAGTGCCTTCGAGTAGGTTCTGATCACCACCGTTCTTAATTTTAATTTCAATTTTATTTTATTAATAGCCTTTTTCTCTTGTTACATATTTTATATTCATTTTTGATAAGGTTTTTCAAAAAAAACGAAACATGTAAATTAATTAAAACACCCAAAAAATGTTTTTAAAAAGCAGCATTTTCATTTTTATTCATTTTCAATATCTACTTACTCGTATAGTACTTTTAAAAATCATTTCAGATATATATATATATATATATATATATATATATATATATCTGTGTGTGTATATAATTTATATAAGGGCATTACTATATAGTAATGCCTCACGCTTAGAGGGACTAAATAAGTCAAAACTACCCAAAAATAAGCACATATTTACCGAAAGCGAGGGAATGCAACTTTCAAAAATTAACCTCCTAAAAACATTAAACTTTTTTGGTAGTTTTGACTTATTTAGTCCCTCTAAGCGTGAGGCATTACTATATAGTAATGCCCTTATATAAATTATATATATTTATGGAAAAAAACGATGGGTTTTTTTCCTTATGGGGTTTTTTCACGCTGACTACTTGATAAATTCTTATAAAGATTTTATCCTATATTATATTATGTGTGTGTGTATATATATATATATATATATATATATATATATATATATATATATATATATATATAAGTACATACACACACACATATTACTTGTTTGAGTAATTGGATTGTGGTCATATTGCAACACTTCCTTGAAGGGTTTAGTCGAAGAAATCGATCCCGGAACTTATTTTATAAAATCCGGTAATTATTCTGTCGGTCTTTCTCTGCCGAATAAGTTACGGAGAATGGCCGGAGTTATAGTAAGGTGTACCAACATATGAAACCATTAAAAGCACCGAATAGGAAAGAATCATTTGCACCCCGAACAAAATCTTAGCAGCATTTGCCCCGTCTTTGAGGGTCGGAGAAATAAGTACCAACTGAGCGCTAGGGTCGATGTAATCGCCAGTATTCTTGGCCACGTGTCTATTGTAAAAGGGATTATTAATATTATCATTATTTATTGACGGCGGCGAGCTGGCAGAATCGTTAGCACGCCGGACGAAATGCTTAGCGGTATTTCATCTGTCTTTACATTCCGTGTTCAAATTCCACCGAGGTTGACTTTACCTCTCATCCTTTCGGGGTCGATAAATTAAGTACCAGTTACGTACTGGGGTCGATCTAATCGACTGGACCCATCCCCAAAAATTTCGGGCCTTGTGCCTAGAGCAGAAAAGAATATTATTATTATTAATTACTGAGCTGGCAGAATTGTGAGCATGCCGGACAAAATACTTAGCGGCGTTTTGTCTGCCTTGTGACTATAGTAGAAAGGATTATTTATGTCATTATCTCTCAAGAGGGAGACAAACTTCAAACTGCTGATCCCGACAGAATTCGGAACCTGGGGAGAGAGAAACAGGAACTAAATTCTATATTAATGCCCACCTAACTGAAGTTAACCCTTTTCGTACATATTCATCCCTTCTCTAATGCTTACATTATGTGTTTATTCAACTTTAGTTCCAACCTCTGCGGTATTTTGTCTTAATGCACTTTGAAATCCCTTGTTTGCTGACCGTTTTTTTTTTTTCTGGTTCCTTCAAGTCTATAGCTATCCGCTTCATGAAACTAATACGCGTGTGTATACACACACACACACACACACACACACACACACACACAACACACATTGTATACATATATATATGTGACTGCTATTTCTAAATTTTCAGTATGTTGGAGAAGCAACTCAATGCTAATCCCTGTATATTTATATATACGTATATATATATAAACGAAAATATATATATTCGTTAGTAAACCCTCGGTATCGAGGAAGATTGTCCGCCAGATTAAACTTATGGCCAAAATTATGTGTGTATGTGTGTATCTGTGTGTACACACATATGTGTGTATGTGTGTATCTGTGTGTACACACATATGTGTGTATCTGTGTGTATGTGTGTAAGTGCCTGTGTGCGTGTGTGTGAAAAAAGAGAGAGAGAGTGAAAGAGGGAGAGAATATATGCAAATAACCACATCATTTCGCACCCGTACACGTGCACACCGATACGATAAATCACGCAAATGTATTATTTGTATCACTCACAGCCTCGGACAGTACAACCACCACTATCACAATCTCTACAACACAGCTACTGCTACCACCACTTATATACCGTCACATGTACTGCAATACCTACCATCACAATCACCACCAGCACTACTACGTCCGCAACCACTACTTACTAAATCCAACATCTCTGTCGTGATCCTTCACGGTATAAAAGCTTCCTTCCATTCATTATAATTCGATAAAATGATGGTAGTGGTGGTGGTGGTGGTCGTCGTGGTAGTGGTGGTGGTGGTGGTGGTGGTGGTGGTGGTGGTGGTGGTGGTAGTGGTGGTGGTGCTGGTGGTGGTGGTGGTGGTGGTGGTGGTGGGCGTCGTCGTCGTCGTTGTCGTGGTGGTTATACAGATTTAGTCGTACTGGTGGTGATGACAGCTGGATTTAAACGGTCATGCTAGAAATCATCCAAACACCATCAGCACCAGTTCTCTTCTACCTCCAAGACTACCACTAACCCTAAAGATCTATACTTCTATCACAGCTACCATCACCATCATCATCATGTTGACGGTGGTGCTGGTAGTTGCGGTTGTAGTGATGGTGGTCGACTTGCTACTTGCTACTACCAATACTAACATCGCGGGTAAATGAGAGAACATCGGTCAAATGCCATACTACCATTTCATTTTTAAAAACTACGGATTTTATATCTACACTTCTATCGCAGCTACCATCATTATCCTCATGCTGACGGTGGTGTTGGTAGTTGTGGTTGTGGTGGTTGTGATGTTTGCTGCTGTGGTGGTGGTGGTTGTGATAGTGATAGTGGCGATGGTAGTGGTTTTAGTAGTGGTGGTGGTGACAGTAGCGATGGTTGTGGTAGTGATGGAGTGATGAGGAAGATGGTGGTGATCGTGATCGTGTGGTTGTGATGGTTGTGTTAGTGGTGGCAGTAGTGGTGCTTGTGGTTGTGGTGGTGGTGGTTGCGGTGGTGGTGGTGGTGGTGGTGGTGGTGGTTATTTCTAGGCTATCTGCACATAAGAAAAGATGGGATAGTCACGGCTGAAATTCATAAGTCACCTAGATCAAGTCTGACCAGGGGCTAAATATAATAACAAATAAAAAGACCGTAATAAGTGCCTCCAACACTAAAACCCACCACTCCACCACTAAAACGCCACTACACTTCGACCATCACCACCATCATTAAAACCACAATTACCAGGAACAACGTGACCACCCACCACCAACGCCACGACCACCACAACTACAACCACCACCACAATAACTACCATCACTACTAACACTACCGCCTCCGCCACAGTCAACACAATTAGCACCAGCTCTTGTAGCACAAGGACAACAAGAAGAGCTCTTACACAGTATCATGGACTCTAGTACAAGACTGGTACATTATTTTATTCACCTCGGAAGGACGAAGGGTAAAGTTCACTTCGGCAGGATTTGAACTCAGAACATACAGAACCGGAGTAAATACCGCAAGCAATTTTGTACTATGCGCTAATGATTCCACGAATCTTCCATTCTTATCGCCATCTCTACTAATACTAATGCTGGCATCATCACCACCAACACTACCAACACCAGCCGTCGTCATTACGACCATCATGATGACCTTCATCGCCACAATCGCCAACAATACTATAACCACCACCGCCAGCATACACACACGAATAGGTGCTTTTATATTTGTGTTCGTGTGTGCGTATAGACATATATACAAACATACATCTTTATATACATACATATATGTGTGTGTGTGTGTGTGTGTGTGTGTGTGTGTGTGTGTGTGTGTGTGTGTATGTATAGCTCTTCTGTGTGATCCTTCTGTCCGGCATTCGCCATGATAGATCGCATTTATATATTTTTTTCTCCTTGTTTCTCTACTTATTTCTTTCTGTGTTCCTTTCAGTTGAAGAGCGTAGCTCGAAACGTCAAAGACTTTCTCTATTCCCGAGCGTTAAACTAATACATCTCATTTGTTGTTTACACCACCTGTCTTCGTCTGTTGTTCTTTTTCGTAAATTCTCCCACATATATATATATATATATATATATATATACATACATACATACATACATACATACATACATACATACAAACACATACATATACGTATATGCACATATGTTTATATATACATGTTTACATATATACAGAGACACACGTACAAGCATATACAGATTTATATATTTATATATATATATATGTGTGTGTGTGTGTGTATATGGGACGTAAACACACCAACATCGGTTGTCAAACAATGTTGAGAGTGGGACAAACACAGACACAAACATATACATATATATACATATATACGACGGGCTTCTTTGAGTTTCTGTCTACCAAATTCACTCACAAGGCTTTAGTCGGCCCGAGGCTATAGCAGAAGACACTTGCCCAAGGTGCCATGCAGTGGTTGGGAAGCAAGCTTCTTACCACACAGCCAATAATATATATACATGTACATACATACAAGTGGTGGAGGGGTAAAAAACTAGAGGTCGTAACATTCACTCTTTCCCCTTATAAAAACTTTACTGGTTGTGCGAATGAGCTCCAATTCAGAATCGAACCTCTGATGCGTAGTCGGTTTTGGTTACCGCTGAATCTTGACTTACTCTATGTACTTCAGCGAGCCATCAATGAAGTCTCTATGGGGTCTGTCTCTGTACATCCTAGCAATTCCAACCAAAATTTCAAAATTTCTTTTCAAATCATGCAATGAGCCTTCTTTGTAAAAAGGTGTGGAACTGTTTCTCAGGATTCGAGAATGATTCTTCTAACGAGAAATATATTTAAATAGAATAAAATAAAGAATTGAGATGGTCACAGCTGAAAGGTCTTAGATTAATGGTTTGCCCAATCAGAACGTAAACAGAAAGTAAACAGAACGTCAACGGAATGTAAAGATGGAAGAAGTGCCACTAAGTATTTTGTCTGGTGCAGTAACAATTTTGACGGGCTGCAGAAGATTAATAATGGTCTGAAATTTTGGAACAAGGCCAGCAGATTTTGCGGGAAGGGGGAGGTGGATCAGACTGACCCTATTACTTGACTGACTTATTTTATCGTCCCTGAGAGGATGAAAAGCAAAGTCGATCTTAGCAACATTTGAAATCAGAACGTAAAGATTGATAAAATGCCGTTAAGCATTGTGTATTTTGCCCGGCGCGGTAACGATTCTGCCAGCTCGCAGAACAACAACAACAACAACAACAACAACAACAACAACAACAACAACAACAACAACAACAACAGCAGCAGCTGTGGGTGAGTAACGTAATCTACTTCGGCATCCAGTCCAGATACATCCGGAATTTGATGTTTAAGTTACTGCTACACTCCCGCATCATCTTATAGATATCAACTGCATAACAATAAGTAGCAGTAAAAACCATATAACAAACAAATACGTAAACATTAATGGATTTATTTTATGCACTTAAATAGGCTTCTGCATGTTATCTGAGTAGCTACTCTTTGAGTTTCTCGAGTGTGAGCGAGTGTGTGGTGATGTTGATGTGCGTGTGAGTGTATGTGTCGGCGTGAATATCATCAAAGTATCAGTTTTCTCCGTACATTTGTGTTTGTCGGACTGCCTGCATGCCTGTCTGTCTGTCTGTCTATCTATCGATCGATCTATCTGTCTGTCTGTCTGTCTATCTATCTATCTATTTATCTATCTTTCTATCTGGCTTTCCTACACACACATGTATGTATGTATGTATGTATGAATGTATGTATGTATGTATGTATGTATGTATGTGTCTGTATGTATGTATATGAAATCTATGCTCTTTTTAAGTATGTGTATGTATATATACGTATGCATTTGTATGTCTAGCATGTTTTGTATGAATGTGTCACGTCCTCGTGTTGTTTTCTTGTATTTTTTCTCCGTTTTTTTAAAATTAATTATATATAGACTCATACGATCAAATAAAGTACTACACATACGCACATCCCACACATGCACACAAATACACAAACACACACATATACACATACAGGCATACACACAACCAAATAGAATATTGCTGAAAATACGTTTGTCATGTATGGGTCACTATCAACTCATGGTCAAACAATGTGGAGAGAAGCAACCTTGTTGCTCTTCCTTCAAACGAACAAATTTTCCTGTCAACTTCACCCTGAAGATGGGCTCTTCCTAAAAATGTTACGAAACATACTTTTGCTGTTAAGCTATGCAAAAGACAATTCTGTCAGCAGAATTTCGTCATTAAGTTAAAGTTGACTCCCTTGAGGAAATTTCCTTTTTCTCAGTTGAGAATTATTAGCAACCCTTGTACGACTTCCTCGCGGAGCCTATGTCAGTCAATGAAATAGGGAGGCGGCAGCGCTATCCTGGACAAAGGAACATTTCTCATTCTAAAACATTATGCCATCTGATCGATTGTGTTCAATATAAACATACCAAAAACAGGTGTGGCAGTATATGCTTTACAAAACAAACACGCTTTTCTTCGAATTGTAGCCATAATTACATAACAGTTGTAGAAGCATGATATAATCTTGTAATTCAACTCATCAGTGTTCCGCCATAAATATTAAAGGCTCATGCCGAACGACCTGGACAATAGATATCTATAGTGATCGAATGTATTATGTGCCGTACATTATTAGCTCACTGCCTCCATCAAGTCAACGTTGCTTCAACAGGTACACTGTGTACCACACGTCAGGTGTCGAAGCAATTGCAGAGTAACGAGAGATGAAATGTTTTTCTCAAGAACACAACGCACCAGCTGGTCTAGGAATTGAAACCACGATCTCACGATCGTGAGAGCAGCATCCTGACCACTCGGCCATGTGTCCTCACATTCCACCACATGAAAATAATTCATTAAAATCCAACTAAACAAGCAATTAAAGACAGAAAAAAGGGCAAAAAACAACGTGAGAGCGTACACAAGGAATATATCGATTTGACGCTCGGTGAAAGGAGAGAGTTGTTGTTAATGTTTCGAGCGTAGCTCTTTGTCGGAAACAGGAAAGTCCAAAGAGAAAGAAGAAAAAAAGAAGAAAAAATCATATCAGCAGCTATAGTGAAAGGTGTGTGTATGAGTGGGTGTGGTTCTGTGTGTGTGTGTGTCTGTACGTGTATGTGTGTATTTGCATGTGTGTGTAGGCGGAGGGGTCAATAGTTAGTGGGCGGCAGTCTGGAAGGGGTGTAAATAGGTGGGTGTGGCTGTGTATGTGTTGGCATGTGTGCGTCGACTGAGTAAGAATGTGTGTGTATACACATGTGTATAGGTGCGTGTGTGTATCTCTGTGTGTGTCACTCTGTCTCTCTATATATACATATATATGTGTGTGTACTTTGTGCGTGTAGATATGTGCGTACATGTGTGCGTGTGGCTATATGTGCGTGTCTATGTGCATGTAAATGTGTATGGAAGTGTATGTACGTGTGTGTATATGTGCGCATGTGTGTATATGTGTATGTGAGTGTGTCTATGTGCATGGGAGTGTGTGTGGAGGTGTATGTACGTGCGTGTATGTGTGCACGTATGTGTGCGTCGTGTGTGTGTGTAGAAGGTTGTGTTGGGGTAGGTATATGTGCGTTCGTGGGGGGGGGGCGCGTGTGGTAGTAACTGTGTGTGTCTCTCTGTGTCATTCTATCTCTCTATATATACATATATGTGTGTACGTGTGGGGGTATGTGTGTCTATGCATGTGAGTGCGTGTAGAAGTGTATGTACATGCGTGTATGTTTGCATGTATATACACGTTGTGTGTGCGTGTGTTGTGTGTGTGGAGGGTTGTGCGTGAGGGACTATATGTGCGTTCCTGTGCGTATGAGTGCCTGTGTGTGTGTGTTTGTGGTTATGCGTATACATATGTTCGTATGTGCGAGTGTGTGTATATGTATATGTGCGTATGAGTGTATGTACGTTTGTATATATGACTCTATGTGGCTGTGGGTGTGACCGTGCATGTGTATGTGCATAAGTGTGCATGGAGGTATGTGGGGGTGTATATATAAGAGTGCGCGCATATGAAAGTGTGTGTATGAGTGTATGTGTGTGCATGTGAAATGTGTCTCAACACTGTTACGTCCTTTGAACTCACTGTATATGCCACTTTATAACGTCGGCTTATAACAAGGTTTTAATAATACAAATATAAATCAGAAACAACACGTGACACAATATATCTTCTCAACGGCTTCCACGACTGTCTTCACAAAGCGCCTGCGCACACCACACTGTCCTTCACTGACAGTGCGCATGCGCCTTTATATGGCTTAGTTCAATTGACTTGCTATCCCACAGGGGTGTCCAGATTTCACCACATCTCCCTTTTTTTAGTTTGACTTTCGTTGGAAGTCAATATTTTTCTTTTATTTATTATCCTTTTTACCACCTCTCCCCCTTTTTTCAATACCCCGGGAAGAAATTGGAATATTGTTTTCGTTTTGCGTCTACTTGCAAAAATCCTGTTTGCTTTCTTTTCTCGGTCACTATACTCGTTGGTTCGATTATTCCTTGAGGTATCGGAACGTCAAAAATGTCATAAAGAAATTCCATTGGCTCTTCATATCTTCTTCTTTCTTCCGTAAACCGTTTTTTCAGTTTGTTTAGGTGTCTCTTATGTTCCCGCATATGACCTTTTACCATGTACATTATTTTTCCTAAACGTTTACTAATTATACCTTCTTCCCAACTTTCCTTTCCGTTTCTTTTGTAATAATATCGCCATTCGTTAGAGAAAAAATTTGTAGTTTGGAATCAGTAGTTCTTTGACTGCTATTTCTGAATTATCAGTATGTTGGAGAAGCAGGCTTCTGCTAATCCCTGTATATTTATGATTATAAATGGTATTACCGATAAAGGTTTTTTCATACTGAGCTACTCGGCAAAATTGTTAATTATTAATTTTATTACTAATTGACGATTCCCTGCCCTATATATCTAAATTTTTAGTAATGCCTCTAAGGTGGATGGCTAAACCGCAACCAGTCGTAGGGGACTTTTTTCTATACGGGACTATCTGCCTCACGTGGTCTTGATGTCGCATGGTCAAAATTAACGTGAGTTATTTAGACACTGGCAAATTTATTCGAATATTGAGGCTGAAGATCGGAATAGGGAACTTCATACCCTTAACCGAGAAACGTCGTACCCAATTAACTAAAGGCAGGTTTGTTTTTACTCTTCTCTTCTGTTTTTTGTTCTGTGTGTGCCATAAATATCGCCATCCGTTAGAGAAAAAATTTGTAGTTTGGAATCAGTAGTTCTTTGACTGCTATTTCTGAATTCTCAGTATGTTGGAGAAGCAGGCTTCTGCTAATCCCTGTATATTTATGATTATATATATATATATATATATATATATATAAAATAGGGGGTTTGTATGATAGTGTATAAAGGAATATATTATTTAAAAGAGTTCCAACTCTGTTTTTTATGTTTTATTTATATTCTTAT
>NC_142951.1:18330743-18335743 GCF_046866305.1 Octopus bimaculoides | reverse complement strand
TGGATGAATCGTTAGCATGCCGGGCAAAATCCTTAGAGACATTTCGTCCGTCTGGACGATCTGAGTTCAAATTCTGCCGAAGTTGACTTTATCTTTCATCCGTTCAGGGTCGATAAAATAAGTACCAGTTGAACGCTGGGGTCGATGTAATCGACTCATCCCCTCCCCCAAAACTGTTGCCCTTGTGACAAAATTTGAATCTATTATTATTATTATTATTATTATTATCATTATTATTATTATTATTATTATTATTATTATTATTATTATTATTATTATTGAGTGAGAGAGCAGTACATGCCACTAAAGTGACACTGGGGTAAAATATACGAAGCCCATTATACCCATCATGACTACCCGTCTGATAAGGGTAGACCAGGCACATGCATCACAACCATATGTGCGCGACATGGTGATCTCATATCAAGATAAACAGCGCATGACCTCGCAGGTGGGTCCCAGTTAGAATTTTCTTCAGGTCGAGTAGCCCATCCCGCTCAAAAGGTCCCTGAATAAGGTTTGTATAAGGATGTTGAGCAAAACACCCATGTTTCCAAAGGTGAATTATTCAAACCCCAAAGAATCCCTCTCAACACATGGCTATGATGCTCCCCCACTACTTCTGCTCATGATCAGAGATGCACATATCGTCAGCCACCAAGGAACATGCTCAACTGGTTAAGGTCAAACAACTGACAAGCAAACCTGTGGTATTAAGCAGAATATTTGCTATAGCCCATCTTTTATACCAAGACAAAACAACGTACATGATAACACTTCCAACCAATTAAGATCAGAAGCCATGGGAGCCACTGCCTGGTACTGCATCCGGGCATTATTATTATTATTATTATTACAGAGGCGAGCTGGCAGAAACGTTAGCACGCCCGGCGAAATGCTTAGCGGTATTTCGTCCGTCATTACGTTCTGAGTTCAAATTCCGCCGAGGTCGACTTTGCCTTTCATCCTTTGGGGTTCGATGAAATAAGTATCAGTTGAGTACTGTGGTCGATGTAACTGATGAACTACTCAACCTGAAGAAAATTCTTACTGGGCTCCACTTGCAAAGTCATATGTTATCTTGATGTGTGATCACCATGTCGCGCACATTTGGTTGTGATGCATGTTCTTGGTGTACTCTTTTTCAGACGGGTTGTCATGATGTAATTGTAAGTGCATCTTAACACTGAGGCTTTTTCGAATCGCAATTGCCCGAAGCGCACAGAAGAAAATTCACCGCTTTGTTGAAGTCATTTAAATACCCTGCGTTCGATATTAGTTTTCTTCACGTTTGGAAGCTTGCACGTGTTCGTATGTGAATTATATAAACATTATATTTGTTGATGTATAAGCGAGAAGCATCAAATGTGCATATGTGTCGAAACTAATACTCGCACTCACGGTCTTGTTCTCAATGCTGTCGTATGCAAATCTCATAGTTCTTCGTGTTGTTTACACTTATAAGCACGCAAAGCATCTGGGAGAAACTGTCTTACATATTCCACATATGAAAGAAATCCTTCGGTTTCCTGAAATGACTTCTATTAAAACATAATTTCTTTTTTCTTGTTTTTTGCTGTTTCTTAAATCTTGCTTGGCGTTGGTCTGATTTAATCTTTCCTCGTAGGGAGCTCGCTGACATAAGTCCATGATGTTCATTATTCGCTACGAAATTATTGTTGTTGTTGCTAAGGCACCAAACTGGCAGATTCGTTAGCACACCGATCACAATGTAGCGGCATTTCATCTATCTTTATGTTTTGAGTTCAAATTCCACTGAGGCCGATTTTCCCTTTCATTGTTTCAGGTCAATAACATATGAACCAACTAAATGTTGGGATCGATTTAATCGACTTACCCACTTCCCGAAACTCCTGGCCTTGTACCAAATTTTGAAACCATTATCATAAAAAAATATATTGGCTTCATAGTTAAATGCCAGAAATATAATTGCAGCAATAAACACGCGCCCAGTCGCAATAGTTCGCTATGGCACTGGAATCCTGAAATGGACAGAGAAGGAACTAAAAGAGATGGACAGGAAGTCAAGAAAGCTACCAACAATGCATGGAGCCCATCATCCACGTGCAAACATTGAATGCCTATACATGAAGAGAGCAAATAGAGGAAGGGGACTGATAAGTGTGGAAGACTGTGTACGTATCGAATAGGAGACCTTAATGAAATACCCAGCCCAAAGTAAGGAGACCTTGCTACTGTCAGATGGGAATGCGGGAGTATTGAAAACAAAGGAAACAAAGAAAGAAGTACAAAACGTACATGAAGAAGAATTACTCAAGAAGGGACTACACAATCAATTCCATGTAGTCACAGCAGAAGTTGCTAGAAAGCATAGATGGGATTGGCTGAAGAAAGGATCACTTTAAAAAAAGCACTATATTGGCAGCGCAAGACCAAGCTTTGGCCACAAATTAGAGGGTCAACTTTAGGAATGAGCAAGTGTCTCCGCTGTGCCGCATCTGTAATAGAGTGGATGAAACCGTTGTCCATATCACGAACGAATACCCTAGACTTTCTCAAAGCCACTACAAGTTGTGGTGACACGACGAGGTAGTGAAAACGCTACACTGGAAACTGTGTGAAAGGGCGAGAGAGAGGCAAGACGTGGTATGAGCACAAACCGCAGAGATTGCCGGAGTCGGAGACTTGCAAAACCCCCTGGGATTTTCCAATTCAAGCAGATCAGGTATTAGAGCATAACAGACCGGGCCTAGTGGTGGTCGGCAAGATGCACCACAAGTGCTGTATAGTTGATGTTGCGTGTCCCTTTGACCCACGAATAGTCAAGAAGGAAGGCGAAAAAATAGATAAAAATACAACCCACTTAAGTATGAAATACCCCGGTTATGGAAAATGAAGAAGGCGAAGGTAGTGCCAATTATTATTGCGTCCTAGGGAACACTATCAGAAGGCAACAAGAGAAATATAAAGGAAATTGGAATAGAGTGCTCAGTAGAACTGTTACAAAAGGTTTGCCACCTTAGCACGGCCAAAATAATCAGGAAAGTATTGGTACCGTAGGCTGCAGGCAGCAAACCCGCTTCGCATGTAAGATTCCAGGAGCTCCAGCAAAACCTGTGATAAAAAGAAATAATACTGTCACTAATACTACTACTGCTGCTGCCGCTGCTGCCGCCGCCGCCGCCGCCGCCGCCGCCGCCTAACATGAAGAGATGTGTGATTTTGTTACTCAGCAGAATTTGCTGATTTAGCAAGCGTAATTGAAGGGAAAGAACATTCCTTTTTTCCTTGTTATTTTTGTTCTTTCATTTTAATTATTTTCTTCAGGGAACTGTTCTGAGACGTACTTCGATATCTCTTCCTCGTGGAGAAAGAAGAAGCGCATTGTTAGTCATTTTCCGATATTTTTAAAGAACATAAAATTCTGTTTTCATTCGGTATAAATAATTGGCTACAACTCAACTCAGACATAACGCCCACTAAAAAAATATTCGGTTGAATATAATTGCTCTAAAAGAAAACAATAAAATATAAAGAAAGTTAATTTAATCACAGTGCAAATGACAAACATTTCACGAAGAGAACAAAACAGCAGCGTTGAAGTAAATATTAGTAGCGTTATAGCAAAAATCAGAAGCGATAACACGCATGCGCGTTTCGTCAAGCGAAGTAGTGAACGGAAGAGTTTAACGAAGAAGCAAGCAAAGCGTTTCTAGGCTTTCTACTTTCGCTGGAGCTACCTTAACCATACGGTTCCTTTGTGTGAATTATCTGGTGAAGATAAAATCTGCTTGGCAAGGGTGACGTGTAAGAAAAGAAGATAAATCAATACTTAGTACCTATTCGAACTTCAGAAAAATATGGAAAGTAGCTTATCTCTGAATCTTGAAATATGCACGAGATTTTCTCATGTCCACCAAATGAGCAACTAGAGAACAACCACAGATGTGTAGTTTGAAACATTCCACTTAAAACCACCGTTATTCAAGAAAACGAACAACTACCACTGTTGCTAATACTGATGCTTCTGCAAATACTAATATAACTACCGTTACTACTACTAATTATTTAAGTAATCTTTCCTACATCTTAACCACCAAAATTCTATTCTAACCTGTTAAACTTCATTGTCATTGATATATCTATCTATCTATATATATATATATATATATTCCGCTGAAGATAGGTAACCTGGTAAAACATTTTATTTTGCTAAAATAACTTGAAACCATGGTACGGAAAATAGATTGGCGAATGTTTTTATTTTTCATTCCCTTTCGAAATTATCCCCAATTTTTGGTATAGAGTTTTTTGCTGCTCTTTCTAGCGGGTTAGATATCCTATTATAGGCATCTCTGTATTTTAAACGTATATATATATATAGATATACACAATCATACACAATCATACAATCATACAATCATACACAATCATACACAATCATACAAAAACCCCCACCTTTTTTGTATTTATTTTTACTCGCACATATATATATATATATATATATATATATATATATATATATATATATATATATATATATATATATACATATGCATATATATATAAATATATTCGCCATGATAGATCGCTGACCACTACACATATATATTTTTCTCTCCTTGTTTCTTTCTGTGTTCCTTTCTGTTGAAGAGCGTAGGCTCGAAACGTTAAGACTTTCTCTATTCCCGAGCGTTATACTAAGACATCCATTCGTTGTTTACACCACCTGTCTTCGTCTGTTGTTTTTTCATGAATTCTCCCTATATATATATATATATATATATATATATATATATATATATATATATATATATATATATATATATATATATTCGTTTATATCTATTCGTTTATATCTATATAAGGACATTACTACAGAATAGTGCCACACACTAAACTTCCCAAATAAACACATTTTAGTACCGAATGCGAAGAAAGCAACCAACAGAAGAAACCAACTTTCTTCTTGATAAAATTCTTGTAAAAGATTTTTATCCTTTTTTGAATTTATTAAT
>NC_142951.1:18318243-18328243 GCF_046866305.1 Octopus bimaculoides | reverse complement strand
GTGTGTGTGTGTGTGTGTGTGTGTGTGTACATATATATATACATACATACTTATATATATATACATGTACATATATATACATATATATATACATACCTATACATAAATATATATATACATACATATATATATATATATATATATACTTAATATATATATATATACATATATATTTATATACTGAGGATGATAACTTGAATATTAATTTAATTAACATCAATTTAAAACCAGTGGCCAAGCATATAAAAAATCTGAAAATTCAGAAAAATTGTATTACATGCGTATAAGAAGGGATGACCACTAAAGTGGACATTCGATATGCTAGAAAGAGGTCATCAGCGACCCAACCACAAAGAAAAATAATGTTCTCCAGAAAAAAATTCCGCAAACACCAGAACATAATCGGGCGAGACAAATGAAAAATATACAAAATAAAGAATTAATTGTATACCGGTTTCTCCATGAACTTTTTTACTTACGTAAAAACGTCCGTGGTTCATGAGTACAATCGTTCTAAATTCAATATAATTTGCAGAACTATACACGAATTGTCTTCATAAAATTTGACGTGCATACAGCTCTACTGATTACATTGGGGTTGTTTTCAAATGTCTCAGCTCTGGCGTGCTAAATTCCGGAAACAGTTCTGCAGAGGATAATTCACTGCAGTATATGTTGCCGGCTGGAGAACATAATTATTCAAATTAAAATTGAATATTAATTTAAGTAACATCAATTTAAAACCAGTGGCCTAGCATATAAAAAAATCTGAAAATTTAGAAAAATTTAGAACGATTGTACTCATGAACCACGGACGTTTTTACGTAAGTAAAAAAGTTGATGGGGAAACCGGTATACAATTAATTCTTTATTTTGTATATTTTTCATTTGTCTTGCCCGCTTTTGTTCTGGTGTTTGCGGAATATTTTTCTGGAAAACAATATTTTTCTTTGTGGTTGGGTCGTTGATGATCTCTTTCTAGCATACCGGATGTCCACTTAGTGGTCATCCCTTCTTATACGCATGTATACACACACACACACACACACACACACACACACACACACATATATATATATATATATATATATATATATATATATATATATATATATATATATATATATATATATATATATACATACATACATACATATATATTTACATATATACATATATACACACACACATATATATACATACATGTATATACATATACATAGATATACATATGTATACATATATATATACATACAAATGTATATATATATATATATATATATATATATATATATATATATATGAAAGAAAGTTTGAAAATGCACTTATTTTTAAAAAATATTTATTTACTTAACCGGTTTCACTTTTTAGAAAAAGATTATCAAAAGTCTTTGAGAATAATAAAAAATGTTAAAAAACAGTCTGAGTATTAAAATGTATATATACATTCTTTGATGATAAAATATATTTAAAGTATAAAGCTTTGTATGAACTTTGTAGTGTTACATACTGATTGTCATATTAAGGTGAAATTGTTAAAAACAGTGTTAAAAACAGTGTATGAAAATACACATATGGAAAAATACATATACATATACATATTCTCATACATATTCTTTGACAATCGAATAAAATTGAGAAGGAACTGACCTGGCCTTTTTCTCTTGTGTATATTGAAGGAATGTTTTACTGTCTTAAGAGACAGTATGACTGGCTAGCTGGGGTGGGAGGGAAGAAGAGTTAAAGAAGATTTTTTTATTTTTGGTTGGTCTGTGACAGTCTGTCATGGTTCACTGGTTTTTGGGACTGGTTCTGTGCACATCTCTATGTGTGTGTATATATGTGTGTTTGTGTCCGTGTGTGTGTGTGTGTGTGTGTGTGTGTGTGTGTGTGTGTGTGTGTGTGCCGTTTTTATTGGTCCCAGAGTTTATTGTGGAATGTGTATATGAGTGTGTGTTTGAGTGCTTTTTGTGTCGGTGGGGATGTTAGGTGTGTGTACGTGAGACTGTGCGTATATCTCTTTATCTGAGTGTGTATGTGTTGTTTTGATCGTCTTTGTGGTGTGTGTGTGTGTGAGGGTGTGTACGTATGTGTGCGTATGTGTGTGTATGTATGTGTGCATCTGTGTGTGTGCGTGGGAGTGTTTTGTGTGAGTGTGGGAGTGTGTGTGTGTCTCTCTGTCTGAGTGGGTGTGTTGTTTTAAATACCTTGTGGTATGTGTGTGTGTGTGTGTGTAATCAAACGTATGTGTGTGATGGTTCATATGTATGTGTATCCACACCAGAGCACAAATCCACATACATTTCAAGAAAGAACACATGCGCATATATATACTTACAATACAATTGTAGCAACCACAACCAACACCCATACACACATATGTAAACAGGTACATGCACACACCTACACACCACTCCGGCAACCACAAATCATATTCACACACGCATATTTGCATACATATGTACACACACATACAAACACCATACGCCTGTTCCCCAGTAAAAATGTCACATACACACTCAAAAGAAAAACACACACAATACAATCCCAACAATCACAACAAACACCCACAAGCACACATGCACAGAAGCATGCACACACAATGACACACCTCCCCGACAAATACAAGCCACATAGACGCACACGCACACGTATACACACATATACTGTACTAACAATACAAACAAAACTAATCACTCACAATTACAGCGCACACACACATGTACACATATACACCAGGAAACTACACAAACCATACCCACGTACACACACATACAAACGCATACCCAGTACCAACATACACGGAACACACATGCACACACATACACCTCACCTGGATAAATCCAACGTACAAGGACACCTAATAAATACAACACACACATACATGCTCACACACACATACACCCTCATGCACACACATACAGTTGCTCCCTCACACACACACGCACCACAATGACAACTCAAACACAGACATACTTAGAGACACACACAAACTCACGTACACACATATAACACCCCCACCAACACACAACACAAATAAACATACGTACACATACAGACATACACATACATATGAACCATCACACACACATACGGTTGCTTACACACACACACACACACACACCACAATGGGTATTTAAAACAACACACTCACTCAGACACAGAGAGAGACACACACACACTCACGTATACACACACTCCCACATTCACACAAAACACTCCCACGCACACACACAGATGCACACAGATGCACACATACATACACACACAGACGCACACACATGTACACACCCTCACACATACATACGGTTGCGCTCTCTCTCACACACACACATCACAAGGACGATTAAAACAACACATACATACTCAGAAAAATAGATATACGCAAAGTCTCACGTACACACACCTAACATCCCCACCGACACAAAAACACACACAAACACACATACACACGCACTCACAAACGCACTCACGCACACACACGAACAAACACATATACACATACACACACATGCGCACACACAACACCCTAACAAATATTAATCACACACATACACACTCACACAAACGTGCACACACATACACACACCATCCTACCATAGATAAAAAAACACACACATACTCATATACACATGCCACACACGCACACATACAGACATAGGCATACACATACATATGAACCATCACACACATACGTTTGATTACACACACACACACACACATACCACAAGGTATTTAAAACAACACACCCACTCAGACAGAGAGACACACACACACTCCCACACTCACACAAAACACTCCCACGCACACACACAGATGCACACATACATACACACACATACGCACACATACGTACACACCCTCACACACACACACACCACAAAGACGATCAAAACAACACATACACACTCAGATAAAGAGATATACGCACAGTCTCACGTACACACACCTAACATCCCCACCGACACAAAAAGCACTCAAACACACACTCATATACACATTCCACAATAAACTCTGGGACCAATAAAAACGGCACACACACACACACACACACACACACACACACACACACACACACACACACGGACACAAACACACATATATACACACACATAGAGATGTGCACAGAACCAGTCCCAAAAACCAGTGAACCATGACAGACTGTCACAGACCAACCAAAAATAAAAAAATCTTCTTTAACTCTTCTTCCCTCCCACCCCAGCTAGCCAGTCATACTGTCTCTTAAGACAGTAAAACATTCCTTCAATATACACAAGAGAAAAAGGCCAGGTCAGTTCCTTCTCAATTTTATTCGATTGTCAAAGAATATGTATGAGAATATGTATATGTATATGTATTTTTCCATATGTGTATTTTCATACACTGTTTTTAACACTGTTTTTAACAATTTCACCTTAATATGACAATCAGTATGTAACACTACAAAGTTCATACAAAGCTTTATACTTTAAATATATTTTATCATCAAAGAATGTATATATACATTTTAATACTCAGACTGTTTTTTAACATTTTTTATTATTCTCAAAGACTTTTGATAATCTTTTTCTAAAAAGTGAAACCGGTTAAGTAAATAAATATTTTTTAAAAATAAGTGCATTTTCAAACTTTCTTTCATATATATTTCCACTCGTACGGTATTCCACAACTTTACTTTATTATATATATATATATATATACATATACATATATATATATATATATATATATATATATATATATATATATATATATATATATATATATATATATATATATATATATATATATATGTGCGTGTGTGTGTGTGTGTGTGTGTGTGTGTGTGTGTGTGTGTGTGTGTGTGTGTGTGTGTGTGTGTGTGTGTCATCCCATAAGTTCCGTCCGAATTTTGAATACAGAAAACAAGTGATCAAATGTTATATTTAATTGAAATCTGATCATCTACACCAACAAATCCGGCCCCACCTGCGAGCACAAAAGAAGCTCCCAAGGAACACCAGACACCTATAAACAACATCAATTTTATGGATCTACAAGAGGACCCGACTAATGGTACTACTAACTCTGATTGGAAGGAAGTCAAAACAAAAAGAAGAAACGTAAAAACTCTTCCCCAACTCTACACCGCTGACAAGTAGCCCGCTGCAAGCTCACACATCTCTTATACCCAAGCACCACAAACAACTGCACCACAATTACAAAACACTATCACCAACATCACAGCCATTAACACCAACAATGCACAAATACTAGAACACGCAAGCAAAAACCCCTGTATCACCCCATTCACACTCACAAGTCCCTGCCCACATAAAATTCTTCCACGTTGACAATCACACATATATAGAATTAAAGGATTAATTTCCTGATAGCATCGGAACGCTACAACTTTCATTTACAAATCATTTATACTGTAACTTAATTAGAAACAACCCACAAGCCATAGCGGGAGCAGATTAACGTGACGTCCTTGAGTTGGTGAATTTGTGAACTTTAAGCGATAATGTAACAGATCTGCGAACATTGACGCGCACCTCCTTCGGAGGAGAAGCTTTGAGTTCGGAAATCGTCATTTCTTATATTTTTCTCCTCTCCTGAATAAAGTCAGATTTTCATTTTCATTTGTTGAGTATGACAGCGACACGAGTCAGTTGTATCTAAACCAAGTTGCTATGTCTCATGAAGGAAGGAAAGCTCTGGGTAAAATGTTTCCTATGAAGGGAAGGTATGAATGTGTATTTAAACGTATATCTTGTAGTCGAAGGCTTCAGGTTTCATGCCAATACTTTTTTTTCATCATTTGCTATATATATACTAAATGCATGACCTAAATATACATATATGTTCAATCAACTGTAGGAGCCTTAATGATCATACCAAAAGAAGGGTGCTTTGCATTTTTTTGAGAGCCAAAACATATAAAATCTACTTCTTTGCAATATACCCACTGTTTGGAAGAAAAATAACCTCTTATTAGAAGTGAATGGGGCTTGAGGCACTATTTAATAGTAATTATGGACAGTCAAGGGGAGCTGCCATCTTGTTTTCTAATAATATTGATTATAAGGTATATGACAGTTTCAGGGATGGCAAAGGCAATCTCCTGATGTTAAGTATTACTATTCGTGAGAGAAGGATAACTTTAGTTAACTTATATGGTCCAAATGCAGATGAACCGCAGTTTTATGCTGTGGTGATGGGTAAAATCAAAACTTTTGGAAAATCCCATTGTATTATAGCTGGGGATTTTAATCTTTGTTTGCAGCAGTTTTTAGACAATTCTAATTATCAACATATAAACAAGCCTAACGCTAGAAAGCAAGTGATCTATATAATAGGGGACCTCGACCTTGTAGATATTTGGAGAGATCATAACCCAGAAACACAAGGCTATACATGGAGACGTTCAAAGCTTATTAGACAAGCAAGGTTAGATTTCTTTCTGGTGTCACAGAATTTGTATTCATTTATTTGCCTGTCTTCTGTAAAGGTTAGGTACAGATCAAACCATTCTCATGTAGACATCAAAATAAAATTTTCCAAGAAAGACGACCGTAAAAGTACATTTAACAACTCCCGATTAAGGGATCTAAAATACGTCTCATTGTCAAGCAATATGCTCTCTCTTTGGAACCTGGTAGGGATATTAGTACAGTTAATATGCCTGAGATTGAATTTATTGTAAGTGATCACTTGTTTTGGGGAACTCTATTAATGGAAATTAGAGGAAAATCAATTTCATACCTCTTCATTTTTAAAAATCTAGAGTAAAAAAAGAACAAGAACTACTAGATACTAGCGACTGGAAACCAATTTTGTAGAAATTTAAAAAACTGGAGGAAAAAAGAAAAGAATTAGAAGAGATTCGTAAAGCAAAAACGGAAGGCATTATAATTTGCTCAAGAGCCAAGTGGATAGATGAGGGGGAGAAGGTTAGTATTTATTTTAGCAATTTAGAAAATATGAATTTTGTAAGCAAAGACATGGCAAGGATATTGTCCTCGAAGCAACATCATTTTACAAAAGATTGTATTCTTCCAAGGAGCGTGTGTTAAAAGATTTTGACCTCGATTAACTTTTTTTCTGAAGGGGACTTGTATAGGCTTAGTAAGGGAGAGTCTGACTCATTGGAAGGCCCAGTAACTCACGGCGAACTTTTGAAATATTTGAAAAAGGCAAAGAACAATAAAAGTCCAGGTTCAGATGGGTTCACCTATGAATTTTATAAATTCTTTCGGAAAGATTTATCTCCGATCTTGTTGAGGTCATTCAAATATAGCTTTGCTAAGGGTTATCTGCCAGTAACACAGAGGCATGGTATTATTACTTGTATTCCAATAGGAGATAAGCCCAAGCGTTTCTTGAAGAACTAGAGACCTATTTCACTTCTCAATACTGCCTACATATTTCTCTCATCTGTTATTGCTGAGAGATTCAAAAGTATCCTTCCAAAGTTGGTTTAGTACTGATCAAACCGGATTCATATCTAACAGATACATCGGTGATAACATAAGACTGATATACGATTTGATGAACCACACAGAATCAAATGTTATACCGGCAATGTTGTTTTTAATAGATTTTGAGAAGGCATTTGATTCTGTTTCATGGTAATTTATAAACAAGACATTAGTTTTCTTGGTTTGGGTGATGACATCTGTAAGTGGTTCAATATTCTTTACGATGGTGCTAGATCTTATCTGATTATTAATGGTACGTTGTTTCCTTGGTTTTCTGTTGAGCAGGACTGTTGACAGGGTGATCCTCTCTCTCCATATATTTTCATCCTCAGTGTCGAGGTCTTGGCTGGTCTTATAAAAAAGAACAGAGATATTAAAGGAAATACAGTTGATAATAGGGAGTGTCTGTTGACGCAGTATGCAGACGATACAGAGTTCATTTTAGATGGTTCACAACAGTCTTTTGAAGCTAGTGTTGACACTTTGAACTTTTACGCTGATATATCCGGACTTAAAATTAACTATGATAAGTCTCAGGTGATATGGATAGGTGCAAGAAAGGGCATCCTAGTCAGATAATTACCTAATCTAAATATACAATGGAACCCAGATCACTTCAAGCTTCTGGGTGTACAATTTTCAATAGATTTAAAGGTTATGGTTCAAAAAAGAATTTTGAAAATAAAT
Organism: Octopus bimaculoides; assembly: GCF_046866305.1. Lineage (NCBI taxonomy): Eukaryota > Metazoa > Mollusca > Cephalopoda > Octopoda > Octopodidae > Octopus > Octopus bimaculoides. The sequence goes on along the minus strand of NC_142951.1, from coordinate 18,320,093 downwards.
TATTTGAGATTCAAGTAATAATCAACAGATGAATGGAAAGAATAATTACACCACCTGGTAGAATTTCTGTTATAAAGTCACTGCTCATTTCAAAATTGAACTCTCTCTTCCTTGCTCTCCCAAATCCACCGGGTATATTTCTCCAGAAATTAAACAAAATATTATTTAAATTTCTCTAAAGTGGAAAAACTGATAAAATTAAGAGAGGTATTGCTTGTTAAAGAAGGTAGACTTGGTATGGTTGAAGCTTCTGCTTATGTCAGCTCTTTAAATCTATCCTGAAAGTTGTTAGATATTAATTATGAATCCAAAGGGAAACACATGTGCTATGCCTCCTCTCCAAAACTGAAACATTTAGCTGTATTTGGGGACGTTTTTTCCGAGTAAACTCACCAGGGATATCAATAATGATTTTTTGCAAGATTGTATTTCTGCTTTTGATAAGTTTACAAATAAGACAGAGCCTAATTCATTTGAATTCATAACACTTTACTATTAGTAAACACTTATAAGTCGGTAAAGAGGTAATCTTTTTTTCTGTGTGGTTTGAGAGAGGTGTTAGTCAGATTCGTGATTTTATCAACTTAGATGGATAATATTGCACCCTTGAAGAATTCCAGAATGCTTTTGAACTAGATACAAATTTTGTTCAGTATAGTGGTCTTATCAGGGCCATTGAAGGCAAAGTTGAAAATAAACAGACCTACTTCTTTTCAACAAATAGATGATAATACAGACATGGGCCTTTCCGAAGGCCCATGTCTGTTAAGAAAGGAGCCAAACAGTATTACCATGTCTTAAGCACAGTTGATGTTTGTTTAAAATTCAAACATAAATGTGAAGAGTGTTGAACTGGAATGGGAAGAAAATACTTGTACTACCAGTAAAGACGACAACAGATACTAAATTACGATGGTTTCAGTTCAGAATTATACAGATTATTATTTTAACAATTAATTCTCTCCTATTTAAGATCAAATTAGCTGAAAGCAACCTGTGCAACGTGAAGTAGAGACAATATCACACCTGTTTTGGTATTGTGAACACGTACAAGCCTCTTGGCAATGCTTCCTAGATCTGCTACATGAAAAATGCCTACATGTTCGCAACATGAACTTTGACCCACAGCTTATTGTGTTCGGGTTAAGAAAGAATACATATACTGATGTGATATTGACCTGCTACTATTACAGGCAAATTTTTTTTTTTAAATAAAAGCAAAGTATCAAAAACTACCCTTAGTCTCAAACACTTTAGATATTTTGTTCAGGACGGGTATCTTATTGAAAAAGACATACTTTACAATAAAAGTAAGCAAGATGAGCTTTATAAAAAGTGGATACTCTACCAGGAGTTTCCAAATGGAACCACAAGAGCATATTATAACTGCATTAAAATTTTATGAGTGATTGGCGAGTGAATGTGTAGTAGTATGTAATCTTTTTTTTTATTTTATTCTTTCTTTCTTCTTTTTTTCGCTTCTCTTTTTTAAGAAAAACGTCCCGTACTCCTTTATTTTTATACAAGACTTCACATTCCCCGGGCTGTGCTGTCTTCAATTATAACAGGGAAAACAGGAAATGATAATTAGAAAAAAAAAACGTCTGTATGTAAACGTATATAAAGTTCGACTTAAACAGAATAGAAATGATATCACCTGCTCAAGTTCAAATCTCTTGAGTACTGCGAAGTGTATTCTACACAGAGAACACCAGTCTCTAATCTACATACATATATACATAAATACATACATACATACATACATACATATATATATATATATATATATATATATATATATATATATATATATATATATATATATATATATATATATATATTTCGGGATG